>NW_015660490.1:827694-849974 GCF_001515625.1 Sinocyclocheilus rhinocerous | reverse complement strand
TTTTTTTTATTGGTCTTATGGAGTATTCTAATTTGTTGAGATAGTGAGTTGGTGGGTTTTTGTTAAATGTGAGCCAAAATCATCACAATTAAAAGAACCAAAGACTTAAACTACTTCTGTCTGTGTGCATTGAATTTATTTAATACACGAGCTTCACAATTTGAGTTGAATTACTGAAATAAATGAACTTTTCCACGACATTCTAATTTATTGAGATGCACCTGTAGATAGATAGATAGATAGATAGATAGATCTATATACTGTATGTTATAGACGTATATTATTAATATTATTATTATTTATTTTGAAAGAAGTCTCTTATTCTCACCAAAGCTGCATTTTTTTTAATTAAAAATTCAATAAAAACAGTAATATTGTGAATTGTTATTACAGCTTAAAAGAATTGTTTTCTATTGGAATATTTATATTTTAAAATGTTTATTCCTGTGATGGCTAAGATGAATTAAATTAAAGTTGCGCTGCTTAATAATTTTGTGGAAACAGTGATACATTTTTTTTTCAACATTCTTTGATGAATATTCAAGTTAAAAAATGAAAAGCATTTATTTGAAATAGAATTCATCTGTGACATTATAAATGGCTGTACTGTCAATCAATTGAATGCATCCTTGCTGAATAAAAACAATAATTTTTTTTTTTTTTTAAACATTTGAATGGTAGTATATTACATTTCAACATTGATGATGATAATAAGAAATGTTTCTTGATCACTAAATCATCAAATTAGAAGGATTTCAGAATGATCATGTGACCGTGAAGACTGACTAAATTACATTTTAAAATAGTCAAATAGTAAGCAGTTATTTTAAATTGTAATACTATTTCACATTATCTTTGTCTTGCTGTATTGCAAGATCAATAAATCCAGCCTTGATTAGCATAAGAGACTTCTTTCAAAAACATTAATAATGTATATATCAAAATACATAAAATATCCTTCTTTTTATATGTATATATTTTCATTTTATATGTCATATTTTTAAAATGTTTATCTTTTTTTTTTTTTGTAGGCAGACTTTATTAAAGTGGCACATCCCGACCCGTCGTACCGGGAGGCTTCAGAAAGGACTTGTATAAACATTGGCACTATGGTGGAGAGGTGGGCCTTGAGTTTATATCCACTTATTTTAATATATGTTTTTCCTGAGATCTTTAAGTTTTTAATCTCTCTTACAGGCTCAATACCAATGTTGATTTGTGTAAGAGCTTAAAGGACCTGCTGGATAACGAAGAGATCTTTTCCAAACTGGACCCAGAAACAAGGTATAAATCAGACCTCCTCCTAGTTTATTTGAATATATCCACCTTATTTTTCCCATAAGAGCGGGCGCGACCATTTGTCAAACTGAATGTGTCTGGCTTCCGGTGTCATCCTCTTCCAGCTATTTTTCGCTGTACAAAACAGCTCGTTTTGCTGCTTGATATTACAAACTAGTGTTTCTTACTATATTATTTTTATGTATTGTCTTATTTCTACACACTGGTTTGAAGCACAAACAATGTTGTTGTTTACTGCACTTTGTTATTCTTCTCCTTATTTCCCTACAGTGGTTAAAGGGATAGTTCACCCCAAAATGAAAATTTGATGTTTATCTGCTTACCCCCAGGGCATCCAAGATGAAGGTGACTTTGTTTCTTCAGTAGAACACAAATTATGATTTTTAAGTCCAGCCGTTGCAGTCTATCAGTCGTATAATGCATGGCAATGGTAACAAAATCTATGAGAGTAAAAAAAACATGCACAGACAAATCCAAATTAAACCCTGCAGCTCGTGACGACACATTGATGTCCTAAGACACGAAACGATCATTTTTTACCTCTAATACACCACTATGTCCAACTGTCTTTGAGCGCACGCAACACAAACCGATCGTTTCGTGTCTTAGGACATCAATGTGTCGTCACGAGCCGCAGGGTTTAATTTGGATTTGTCTGTGCATGTTTTTTTTACTCTCATAGATTTTGTTACCATTGCCATGCATTATACGACTGATAGACTGCAACGGCTGGACTTAAAAATCATAATTTGTGTTCTACTGAAGAAACAAAGTCACCTACATCTTGGATGCCCTGGGGGTAAGCAGATGAACATCAAATTTTCATTTTTGGGTGAACTATCCCTTTAATGAAGTGAAGTCTTGCATATTCACAGAAAACAGCTTACTTCCGAGTTGAAAAATAAGGTGGATAAATTAGCCGTGATAATGATGCAGATGTTGTGCATTATGCCATTCCATGCCATTTATTTCTTTGTTATTGCGTTTATATAAGGTCTAACCACAGGCATAGTATATGAAGCTTAAAAGTTGCATCTTATTTAAATGTTTTCTTTGTAAAAAAAGAATGTTTGAATATTAACACTATAATGTTTTATTCATGCAGAAGAGTGGCTGAACTATTTCTGTTTGACTTCGAGATAAGTGGAATCCATCTGGATAAAAAAAAGGTCTGAACTGTTGTATTAATTATACATTTCGAGTGATCTCAGTGTAAGACACCGCTATGCATCTCACAGATTTCTTTTTCACAGAGGAAAGAGGCTGTGAACTTGAATGTGAAGCTGCTGGATCTGAGCAATCAGTTTCTCATGAGCTGCCACATGCCCAACAGAATAGAGAAGAGAGCTCTTCCTGAACACATTCACCAGCACTTCACTAAAGACGGGAATTACATTCAGATCGGAGGGCTGAATGCAGATGCACCTGATGATCTGGTAGATCGCTTTCCTTAATTAGTAGAAACTTTTTCAATGAAGTTGCATAAAGATTGATTGAAATTAGGTTGATGTCAATTTTCAGGTTGCTTTGTTGTGGACTAACTAGTGTTTTTGGTCTGTGCACATATTTTTCAGGTCAGGGAAGTTGCATATAAAGTTTTCCTCTACCCAAATGAAAATGTGATGCACATACTTGAGGAACTGCTGTCCTGTAGAGATAAATTGGCTCGCTTGGTTGGTTATGAATCTTATGCACATAGAGCATTAAAAGGAACCATGGCCAAAAGCCCAGGTAGACTATATTCTTCTGAAATAGTCTCTCTTTCTTTTTTTTTTAAGTTTACTCATTTTCATTTTCTACCTTTAAACTTGAAATGTGTTGTTTCTCTACAAACAGAACTGCAAGAATAACATTATTTATACAATATTAACTAATTATGTTTTATGTATTACATTACATTATATTATATTATAGGTCTGTTTCTCCACAGAGGCAGTTATGAGTTTTTTACAGCAGATCACAGACAAGCTCTCAGACAGGTTGAGTTTTCTCTCTTCAATATTTTGTCAATTGCTTTAAGCTGCTGGTACAGAATAATAAATATATATTATGTGCAAAAGTTATAATGTTTTTAAAGAAAGTGTAACATTTATCTCCTGAAAAAATCTTATTCTAGCAGATGCCACTAGGTGTCACTGTCAACTACGTTATTTATGGATAACAGCGTGGCAATAATAAAGTCTAAACACTATTGTATTGGTGGCTTGGATTGATAATTATATGTATATAAAAAAAAACATGCATATATAACTTTTGTATAGTGTACATATTTTTATAATATAAACTGCAATGTTTATACTTGTTATGTAATATGTGAACTGAAATTTCTGTCAACTTTAGGACGGAAAAGGATTTTGAAATGATGAGGGAAATGAAGACAAAACTCAACCCCAGAAATCCTGTAAGCACTGCTCATTTATCTGCGATATTTGGATTTTCATATCATCTGATTGCAGCATGTAGAATGTTAGAAATAGACAATTTTGCACTTACTAATAACCTGCAAGTTTAAGTGAGAAATAGTCCATTGCTCTACAGAAGAATTAAACCAGGATTAAATCTTCCTCTGTAGGAGCTAATGCCATGGGACCATCCGTATTTCAGTGGTGTGATACGTGCAGAAAGGTAAGAGATCTGAGAAAAGCATGAGACAGATGAACTATACTTGAACTTTCTATTAATCAAAGAACCCTAAAGAAAATGTATCAAGGTTTCCATATAAATATTAAGCAGCTGCTGAAAAAAAATCAGCCTTGACATCATAGGATTAAATTACAATTTAATATGTATTCAAATACAAAACAGTTACTTTAAACTTTAATTATTTAAAGCTTTGTGCTACATGATTTCTACATTTATTTTCACATTTTTGTAATCTCTCTTTTGTAGTCTGTGTTCTCGGTGAGAAAAATTTGTGTATTGACGTTAAGGGTTTAATAACATGACATGTTGTGTTTTATCTCTGCAGATTCAACATAGAGCCAAGCCTGTACAGTCCGTACTTCTCGCTGGGAGCGTGTATGGAAGGTCTGAATGGTCTTTTCACGCAGCTGTATGGTGTATCACTGCTGGCTGAGCAGCCCAGTGTGGGGGAGGTTTGGAGCGAAGATGTGCGCAAGTTGGTGAGATCACACTTTATACTTGAATATCAAACCCAGTGGGCTAAAATAAGAGCTCATCTTCGGGTCAAGCCAACTTCATTTCTAATGTCACTTGCCATTTTGCATTGCTCCTTCAGGCTGTGGTGCATGAAACAGAGGGACTGCTGGGATACATCTACTGTGACTTCTTCTACAGACCAGACAAACCTCACCAGGTAAAGAAGGACTCCGATAGCCCATCTACTTCTAGTGCCATTGGTTTGTCCATCTCAAATTAGTATTTGTTATACAACATTATACTCAACCAGTTCATTCAAAAACATTGATTTATTAAGGAAAGATACAAGTTACTATTTTTATGAGTCACTGAATCATTCACTCAACGAATTCATTCAAAAACATTGATTCATTCTGGAAAAAAATGACTTAATGGGTAAGTCATTGAATCATTCACTCAAGCAAGAAATTCAAAAACACTGGTTCATTAAGGAAAGAAACAAGTTACTATCTATATGTGTGAGTCATTGAATCATTTACTCAATTCATTCAAAAACATTGATTCACTAAGGAAAGATTGCTGTCTTTATGAGGAAGACATTGAATAATTCACTCAAACAATTTATTTAAAAACACTGATTTGTTAGGGAAAGATTACGGAAAGTATTAACAAGTATCTTTGTGAGAGAGTCATTGAATCATTTACTTAATTTGTTCAAAAACATTGATTCATTAATGAAAAAACACTGTCATTATGTGGGAGTCATTGAATAATTCACTCGAGCGATTTGTTCAAAAACACTGATTTATTCAGGAATTACATTTTTTTTATTGCAGTCAGTCAGTTTTGATCAACCCAGTTTCTTTTGTGTGCCACTCAGGACTGCCACTTCACTATTCGTGGCGGGAGGCAGCTAGAAGATGGGCAGTATCAGCTGCCGATAGTTGTCCTGATGCTGAACCTGCCTCACCCCACACAGTCTGCTCCCACATTGCTCAGCCCGGGCATGATGGAAAATCTCTTCCATGAGATGGGCCATGCCATGCACTCCATGCTGGGACGCACCCGCTACCAACATGTGACGGGTATGATATGATTACTACAAAAATGAGCTCAGTTTGTTCAGATGTGTGGTCTTCAGCTTTGAAATGTACCTGTAGCAGCATAATCACAGTGATATTGTTTCTCTCTTTAGGAACACGGTGTGTTACTGATTTTGCAGAGGTACCTTCTATTCTAATGGAATATTTTGCCACAGACTATCGTGTGATCAGTCAGTTCGCTCGCCACTATCAGACTGGACAGGTACACTCTACGCTGCACTGCAGTGTTCATGTTGGTCATGATGATCAGTATGATCATTATTTCAAAACTCATTTTGAATTCAATGCAAGTCACTTTTTTCAACTACAACAAATTCAGAATGTATGAATATGATTCATACATTTTATCCCCAAGTCTTCTGAAGTAACTTTGTGTTCATTTTTGGGTGAACGGTTCATATAAATTAAAATTTGATGTGTATTTATAGTTTGATTCTGTATCATTTCTCACAGCCTTTGCCACAAAGCATGGTGGCCCGTCTTTGTGAGTCCAAGAAGGTCTGTGGTGCAGCTGACACTCAACTTCAGGTACCAGATGTTCTCATTCAACACTGAGAAAAAATCACAATCAAATCAAAATCACAATTTTGGAGTATAAAATACAACATAAATGACCATAAGATTCAAAGGAGAGAGAATTATTCTTTTTTTTAAATTGATTTGCAGGGCCATACTGTAAGTATGCACTGTTACAAAAGTATTAGCTGGTATTGATAATTACTTTTTAACTAGGGCCCATAACTATGGTGATGACCAATATTATAATTTTTTTTATTTTTTTGTTTAATTTCACAGTGAGGATCCAGTGTTGATTGTAAAATCAGGCATGAAAACATTTTAATGAATGAATTTTAAACCATTTAAGTAATGTTTCTGTACTTTTAAAACATAACATTTATAGACACTGTTAGGAAGAATCGATTTGGAAAATATATGCTCTAATATTTTCTGCTTCCCAAAATAAAAAAGCTAATATTGAACAATATATAATGTAACATATTCAGAAATGGTTTATCTAATATGTAAATGGTTCTCTTCAGGTTTTCTATGCAATCATGGATCAGGTTTATCATGGAAAACCACAAAATCGATCAACTACAGATATCATGATAGACATGCAGAAGAAGTATTATGGCCTGCCATATGTCACCAATACAGTACGTGTGTTTCATTTAAATCAAATAATGTTTTTTTTTTTTCTGCCAATTTTTTGAATTTTCAAAATCGGTATAGGAAATCTTTGCTTAGACATTATATATGGTCTTAAGGATACCTTAGAATTATTTGTTAGTTATTAAAGGCAGGGTATGTGATTTTTCAAAAACACTTTAGAAAACCGATTCGGGCCGAATAGCAAAACAAACTTGTAGCCAATCAGCAATAAGAGGCGTGTTTACTCGTGATGTGGAGGAGAGAGCTTTCAGTGCATGGGACGGACATTAGCCGAGCCGAGAGATTGAAAGATAGAGATGGCAGATAAAAAACTAAAGAGGAAAACGTCTGCGGCACGATAAGGCAAGAAGTAGGACCCGTGTAAATATCGGATCAGCTTTCCAGCGCTGGAGAGAACTCAAGGAGCGGAGGCCTGCGATCGGACGGCGAGGTTGCTTTGTTTCTTCTCAATAGGTGAGTAACACCGTGTGTAGACATGGTGTAACATTGGTTTTGCTTTGTTTCACAGAACTAATCGTTGCCTGGGTTGCGTACGTATATGTGGGGCGGAGCTATCAAAATAGGGGCAAGACCCTTTTGGGGTAGGGGCGTGTTTGTTTTGGTGATTTCAAATATCAACATTGGCTACCAGAAATCACTTACTCTGCCTTTAAATGCTTCCTAGAAATCAGTGTTTCATAAAAAGCACATCTCCCCATACTGTATGTAGGTGGTCTGTTGCCCTGAAATGAAGTGATCCATTGCCGTTATTGAAGTTAATGAATGTTTGGGAGTCGTTCCTTGACTAATCCTTAATAACATCTTATACTCCCGCTACTGAAGTACAAAAACACATCAACACACTAAGGTAGTTTAGTTTTGGCCCCTTTCCCGCCGTGTGGTTTTCCACATCTTTCACAGACACTGCACGGTTAAAGGATTAAAATGCTTTTCTCCGCTCTCCGGCCCTTTTCGGGGGCCTTTTCTGCAATAACAAAGCGGAGATATAATTTGAAGAAGCACTCCCTGGGGGAAAGATTTGAAACTCTTCTTTCAGAGTCTTTTTGGAAGGGAAAACAGTTTGAAATGCTTTTCTCAGCACTGTCGAGATGGCCGCCTGAGAACTGGAACTATCTAAAACACATTTTATTTCAGAATGGCCTTCATAAACCATTCATCCTGGCCTGTAATTATGTGGAGCCACTGGGAATCAGGCCTCCCCCAACTCTAAATATTCTCCTCTCTCTTTAATTGCTTCAGCCATAATGTCTTTACCATCCTCTAAATCACCCAGCTCCTCCCTTTTTATCCGTTATTACTGCCTCTCACGGGAACGCAGCTAATAGTATGCGTGTGTCTTTCGTTCCTGTAGGATGCATGTTTTAGTGCCTACTAAAGAACAACTGAAAGCTTTCCTCAGTCCACATATGGCTGTAAAACCCTCCGCATGTCACTCTATTGAAGAATGACAGCTCTTTTGACACATCATTTTGTTGCAGTAAAGATATAAAACCAGACAGTTTTTTCATGACGCACATGGGAACATTTTTATTGATCCCTCCTTCCAATGTACACTAACCTTCAAAAGTTTGGGGTCAGTATTTTTTTAATGTTTTTATAATGTCTCTTATGCTCACCAAGGTTGCATTTATTTCATAAAAAAATTCTGTAAAACTGTAATATTGTGAAATCATTTTGCAATTTAAAATTCTCTTTTCTATTTTAATATATTTTGAAATGTAATTTATTCCTGTGACGCAAAGCTGAATTTTCAGCATCATTTACTCCAGTCTTCAGTGTCACATGATCCTTCAGAAATCATTCTAATATGCTGATTTGCTGTTCAAGAAACATTTTCTTATTTTTATTAATGTTGACTACAGTTGTGCTTCTTAATATTTTTTTTTCCCCAGGATTTTTTGATGTGCAATTGTGATCAACATTTTATATACACTTTACAGTATCTGCAAAATGTTCATTATTTTAAGGGATCGTACAAAATGCATGTTATTTTTTATTTAGTACTGACCTGAATAAGATATTTCACATAAAAGACGTTTACATATAGTCCACAAGAGAAAATAATAGTTGAATTTAGAAAAATTACCCCGTTCAAAAGTTTACTTATGCTTGATTCTTAATACTGTGTTGTTACCTGGATGATCTTTAACAAACAAATTGAGGTATCATTTTATGTCTTACCACAAATGGCACAAGAGTTTCATACTAATATGAGTAATAATAGTGATGCCAGACCACTAATAAAAGATTGCGGCCAATGACGGATTATGATTCACAGAGAGAGCTGTATTTACAGTTGTTTGACTTTTGTTGACGTTGATTCGACTGATACTAGGGCATTAATAGTGTTCTGGAAGATAATGGCAGCTGTTAAAAACATGGACCAGATGGAAGTTCTTGTCCTGTTGCTAATATTTGGGAACATTCACACACAGAGTTGCATTCCTCTGGCTGCTGAGATACATCACGGGATGCAAAGAGCAAGTCCAAAAAGCATGGTAATACCAAGTTAGATTTGGTCCTTTTTGTTAGTTCAAGGCCCTTATCTAAAGTTCTGTGAATGTGAAATTCTTATAAATGTACATTTGAAATTATCTGATGGCCAGCAGCCTGACAGGACCCATCTGCAGTGAAAATAGTTCCATAATGGAATACAGATTTTAGGCGGGTGTTGATAGTGTAGTAGCTGTTCTGCTTTGCTAATGTTTAGCTTTCAGATGTTTCATTACTGCAGGAGTGCATTTGAGCTTACTGAAGTCATTAGGGGCCATATGGGATATGTCTTACTGATACTCTGGGGCTTAACTCTGTATTATACAGCAGTTTCACCTTCTCCAACCATAATGTGTCTCTCATAGTGCTGTTTACACAACCCTGGCTCTCTTCAACAACTTTGCAGAGGAACACTTAACACACACATTCTGCGTCAGAACAGACTTCAGTCAGTCCAGCATGTCCCTTAGTAATCATTAGAGGCAGATGTCTTTGCGGAGTCCTTAATATCCTGTAGCATGATAGCAATGCATTTAAAATGTACCTACTACAAAAGTACAGTTATATAACACGTGTATCTGTAAAATTCTTTTGTTCAGGTGGTTGCAACATTATAATGTAAATCGTGTATTTGGCGAACTGTAAATAAGCCTAATGTCAGGTCACTTGCACTTGGTATGGAACAGTGAACAGAATGTTGCCCCAGGCCCTGTGATAAGAGCAAATGCCCTCTGTTGTATATAGCCGACTCATTGAGCTTTGTTTTGTTTGTTTCTTGTATAGTTGTTTTTTTTCATGGTTTGTTGGTTTTGTAACTTGGTTTGTTTGTGTGTTTTGTTTCTAAAATAGTTTTTGCTGCGCCACTCACGCTCCATGACAGCACACTTTTGATTTACAAAATATATATGATTTCACACAAAAAGTGCTACAAAAAATGCACATAATAAGCATGTCTAGTGTGTTTTAACAAGAATTGGAGTATGACAGACAAGAAAATGAAGAATCAAAAATATGTATTGAAGATTTACCCATTTAAAAAAAAAACAAAAAAAACTTGCAAACAGCACATTCTGTATCAAAGTATGACTGAAACGACATGATCGGAGCTGTTTTTGTTGTTTACCATATACATGCGAATCGCCGTGTTAACAAACTTTAAAGACTTTCCAAGTTTATAACTGACCAACTTCTAAAAACAAATTTATAGTTGTCTTTGTAAAGAAATATGTAGCTTTGGAGCCGCTGCTGTGATGCTGTACAAACACTGCAGTGTGAATACTCTCGCAAGTCTGCAGCTGCAGTGACGCTGTAGTTACGCTGACGTGAAGCTCTTGCGGTGTGAAATGGGTTAGTTTTTGTTTGGATTCGTTTCTTGTTTTGGTTTGTTTCTTGATTTGTCTTTTTTGTTTTGTTTGTTTCTTGGTGTGCTGTTTTGTTTCTCCGATTGTTTTTTGTTTGCTGCTTGGTTTATTTTGTTTTCTTGGTTTGCTTTTTGTTTGTTTGTTTTTTTCCTTTGTTTCTTTCTTTTGTTGTTTTGTTTGTTTCTTGGTTTGTTTTGTTTGTTTCCTGTTTGAAATATTTTTTTTTCCACTTGGATGTCAGTTGTTTGTTTTAGGTTTGTTGTGTTTTGCTTTTTGGGGGGAGGGTTTTAGTTTTTGTATTAAAATAACATTGATATGAAAATGTAGGCCTTAATGTTTATACTAAATTTTTTTATTTTATTTGTCAGATACAGTAGACAGTCACTTGATTTTAGGTGGTTGGGGTTTTAGATTGCCTTAAATTTAGTCAAATTCAGGTATGTGTATCCTGCATGAGCATCAGGGCTGTGTCAAAACAGCATGTGAGAGCCACAGAACAGAAAGAGATTCGAATGGCGTCCACTTAACATTCAATGGCTCCACCACACCTGTAATGACAGTGATGAAGAATGTCTTTCTTCGTTCAGTAAAAACCAGACCATCTTACTTGCTGACTTTATGAACCCAGACACCCAGTTAGATTAGCTGTAGCTATAAACTGATATTATCATATACCAACAGGTTTGTTGCCCCTATTTACTGTCATATCAAGCGTAGTGTGCTCTGTTCATTTCCTGCAGGGATAATGGTAACAGCGGGTGTCTAAGCACGTCTTCATTCCTCAGTGATGCGTTTGAACTACTGAGCTCTTTCGACACAAGTCTAGCCTGTGTTTTAATAGCAAAATACTTCCCCAACTTGCACCCACCCAAAACATTATCAGTCTCTTTCATTTTGCTCAAAGTAAAGTAGCCATGGGAATAGGCTTTGCACCATTTGTGCTCTGGGAATGTAAATATTTAGTGATGAATGTGGTCCTGAAGGCATTGTGTGGCAATAACTTGACTCTTCCATTTAGTTGGGTCACAGTTGCAGCTGAGAAATTAAATGTTGTTAGCATCAGCATGTTTCCAGGTTAGGAAATAACTTGGCAAGGGTTTACAGAGATGTTATAGGAATATTCCTACGGCAGCTTGTGATTAGTTCACCTGCACCTGTCTCTGCAGGCCTGGCAGCTGAGGTTCAGTCATCTTGTCGGCTATGGGGCGAAGTACTACTCATACCTGATGTCACGGGCGGTGGCCTCCATGGTGTGGAAGCAGTGTTTCTATAAAGACCCCCTCAACAGGTTTGTGAAAGACACATGCATTAGTTGTAATGCTACTACATTGTTTTTTGTTTTTTTCCTAAAGTTTGAACACTCTTAACCCTCTGGTGTTCTTCAGTCAAAGGTATGAAACTTGGTAAAAGTTTTGGCACTTGCTATCTGAACACAAGAAGAAAAAAAATAATGGACATGATTTGAAATGGTTAAATGGTCCTGAATAAAAATGACAGTTTTACTGTTCAAAAATGACCGCATTGGAAATGAATGGAAAGCAAATTTAATCTAGTAGAAACGTTTGGTACTGCACCCAAACAAAATCTTACTGAAAGCTCATTTTTTGAGATATCAAACTCAAATTTGGAACACAACTTGTTTAGATGTATGGCTTTAGTTTAGTATCATATACAATTGTAAAATATTTTATTTTCATAAAAATAAACTTAAAATTTATAACTTTTTTTTTAAAGTTGAGTTTCACATTTTCACTTCAGCAATAATCTGCCAATTGTCTTCTTTAAAGAGAGACCAAACTTAATAAAAGCATTCCAGTTTTATGACAGTTTATATTCAAAAATATGCTCAGAAAGTGGTTAACAGGTAACAAATGTATCATAACTATTCCACTAATATAATTTAGAACCATAATGTCCCCTAACAATACAGAATATTATATACAAAAAAATTATCAAACTAAATTATAGTACATTCATTTCATTAAAAAAAATATTGACCACCACTCGCACAACACCAGAGAGTTAAAAATAAAGGTTGTAAAATATATTTTATCCATTATCCATGTTAAAGGTTCTTCATGGCACCATAGATGCCAATAAAGAACCTTTATTTTTAATAGTGCATGCAACCATGAAATTCATCTAATGAATGAACTCTGTATGCCATACCGCATTAAATTACTTGATATATTTGTTTCTTTTCCCTCGGAAGAGATAAACTTTAGATTATAAATGTGCATATCTAAAAGTGGATTTTGCTAAGATTTAAGAGTGTACTAACATAAAGATGTCCTCGAAGCTAACAGGCGCAGACTGAAAACCACAAAACTCCTGTTTTCATTTCATGGGGTCTTTAAAAATACCAGGATATCTTAACTACTCTGCTGTGGTTTTGTTCTTTAGCACTTCCTTTTGTTTGGACAGTTTTGGACATGTCAGGCAGTTAGAGAGGGAACATAAGGGTTTATGGGCTTGGATTGTGGGAACGATGCTGGTAGTGTAAAGTAAACCTCTGTCTGCTCACGTTGTTGCAGGGAAACCGGAGAGCGTTACCGCAGAGAGATGCTGGCTCATGGGGGAGGGAAGGAGCCCATGCTGATGGTGGAAGGTAAGAAAAGAAGTCTGCACCTGAGAGAATGAGCGCAGTGTCAGTTCAGTCACTGCCATTTCTTTGTCCCTTAAAGAGTGTTCTTGGTGTTATACTGAATGATTCATCAGTGCATGTAATGTCAAAATGTATTAACCTACAATAATTTGCCAAGAGGCTATTTATATTACAGCAATAATAATTACTATTGGGGTAAGAAAAGATGCTCTGTGGATGACAAATTTCCCAGCACTGGGATTGAAAAAAAATGTTAATATTAGTGAAGTGACATGTGGCCAAGTATGGTGACCCATACTCGGAATTAGTGCTCTGCATTTATCCCATCCAAAGTGCACACACACAGCAGTGAACACACACACACCGTGAACACACACCCGGAGCAGTGGGCAGCCATTTTTTGCTGCGGCGCCCGGGGAGCAGTTGGGGGTTCGGTGCCTTGCTCAAGGGCACCTCAGTCGTGGTATTGAAGGTAGGAGAGAGCACTGTACATTCACCCCCCCCACCTACAATCCCTGCCGGTACGAGACTCGAACCCGCAACCTTTGGGTTACGAGTCCGATTCTCTAACCATTAGGCCACGACTTCCCATATTAGCTGTTAATGCAGTTATTGAACATAATTAAAACTGCAACTGAAATTTCTACATTAGTGTGTTCCCTTCCTTATTTTCTGATTCCTTAGCTACTTGTATTTTTCACTGTTAACTTTCCGGTTCAGAGGGGTTCTCCTCAGTGCACCCCGTGCCCCCTCCTCTGTGCCAGACCGCAGTGGAACAAGAGCCACCTTAGAGAGAGTCTGTAGCCTGGGCTGTTTTTATCTGCCAGGCTCCTCGCTCTGAGCTGGCCGGATCCCAGGCCTCTGGTGCTGAAAAGTCCAGGCTGGATTAGATGGCATAGCAGAGAGAGGAAAGTGACGGACTGACGGCCATGCTGACTGAAGCCCTGTGTTCTCCAGCCATGGGCGGCACAGAGGCGTCTTTCATGGCCCTCAGCTTTCCCAGGGACCTCTATTTTAGTGTTGAAGGACAGACTGAAAGAACAATAGCTGACTCGAGCACCTGGGCTGGGATATGTTTTAGCACTGTAGCACACAGATGGTGACATGTATGAGTTTTAGATAGAGGATCACAGGAGGGTCAGGTTCACCTTAGTTTCAAACATGCCTTAATAGGAAAAAATTGCATTCATATTCATCAAAAATGTATCACAAAGAAAGGCAGATCTTATAAATAACATCACAAATGCTGGATTAGCATTTCCTGAAAATACCAGTAGCAAAAAAAAAAATGTTTTAGCTAAGTTAATATTTATGTTATGGTTGTGCATAAATGCATAAATGCCTGAGAGGAGCTTAATCGTTGCCATGCTGCTTAGTGCGTGTCTTGTTTTCAGTCAGCTGCTCACAAGAATCAACACGTTGACATAGTATTGTGTAAAGGCAGCTATAAATGAAGTTCTGGCAACCACAGCTGCCGGTATTTTACCGTAAATGTCACAGATTTTTATTTTTTTTTACAGTGTAAAAACAGCTTATGACGTAATAGTGGTTAAATAACGAGAGAGGCAAACGCAGGTCTACCCAGAAACCAAACGATAAAGATGGCTCCGAAGACAAGAAGAAGCGCTGCAGTGCCAAGTTGTGAAAAAACACAATCTTTGCATCGCCTTCCTTCTGATCCTAACATTAGGAAAGAGTGAATTTTATTTTTAATGAAGTTCCAGATCGTGTCAAATAAGAACTTGGTCCTTTGTTAACTTCATTTTACCGCGGATCATTTACAAACAAATCACAATCCGATGCAGGATTTTCAGAAAGATTGAAACTAAAAGACGATGCTGTACAGACTATATTGGATCTGACAGTAATGTCACACCACACAAGTGTGAATAACTTTTTATTAGGTGGTCACTGTTGCTTTGTCTGTTATTGCAGATCATTTGATATGTACTGAGTATTTATACGTTTTTAACCTAAATCACAGCAGCGTCCATTTATGAAGTGTGAAGGCTGTAGGCTGTCAAACATACACAACTGTTATCCAATCATAGCAGTGGGCGTTTACTTCCGAGTCGCCTATTCAAACAGAGCATTTCAATGAGGGGATCAAAACGGGACAGAAAGTAGCCTATTACTTCTAAATTATGTTTTGTAATGTAAAAATCTTGCACGGACAGCAAGATGAACCACAATTCAATATGCAAATTTTATGATGACGTCATTGCTGTGGGGTTTTGAATGCTGAGCGTTTTATTAGTGTAAATCAATGGGAGGTTTATACATTTCTTCAAGTACGTTTGCAAAAAACAAATACAAAAAAATCACTATCCACTATTATATTTAATATATTAAATAAGCATTACATTAGCGATGTAAAATTGTACAAATTAGCTATGTAAATGTACAAACAGTTAGATGTGATCATCTCAAATCATGCTTCAGAACATGATATACGAAATATGTTTATTTTTCAACTTTTTTTCTGCCATAGAATAAACAAATTAAAAAGTAATTATGACTTCTTATCTCACAGTTCGGACATTTTCTCTTGCAATTCTGAAGGAAAAAAACGTGCTTTATAAACTCTAAAAACTCAGAATTGCTTTATAAACTCCGTAAGCTCAGAATTGTGAGATGAAAAAGTTGCAATTACTTTTTTATATTTTTAGAAAAAATATGCTTCCATAGAAATTCATATCCTCATAACATAAAATTGCGAGATGCATACTCAGAATTCTGAGAAAAAATAGTCAGAATTGCGTGATATAAACTGTTATAAATAATGTTCATGTAGATATATTACTATATCTACATGAACAATCTTTTTTCAAAGTTTTCATAGTCGAACAGATCTCAAGCCGCCACATGATTCATATGCACAGTGGCATAATCCTTGAAACTTGAGCTTTTTTTTTCTTTTTTTTTTGACAAAGCTTTGAGACCTCCAGTTTTAATTACAGTCAGTGATGAAGTAATTTCAGCCTTCAGGTAGATCATGAGCTTACTGCTTTCAACTCGTGACATGTTTCAAATAGTTACAAACGCAGGCGCACGTCAAAGCCGTGGAGTAACCAGAAAATCTCTTCATCTGCTGGGAGGGAGGCTGTAATTATCTTCTTAGTCTTTAAACATTGCTCAACCTGAGTTGAAGCAGTGTTCATAGAGACCAGGACCACTGAATCTCAGTCTGTGGAAACATTGAACTCCGTTCGGTTGCATAAGACTTCATATAGTGTTTTATGTCAAGTCCTCGCTTGACCTCTTGATAATCCTGTCCTGTTTCACATGAAACCCAAACCAGCGCTACCTGAGTCATGTTCCACCATGTCTGTGTGCCCACGTAACTGCACAAGCTCAAGGTGTGGTGCGCGGCACAGGAGCCAAAGAACCGCGTTTAAACAGGGATTAATTGAAGAGAGATGAGCCTGTCTCACTTTGATGTGTCCTTAGTTTCATCATCCTCCAATCCCAGTCAGGAGCTCTTCTGACCAATCACAGAGAGCCTCCTCATGCAGCACACACAGCTGGATTGTTCAGGACTTCTTGAACTAGAAAGTCCCTTTGATTCATAATAAAACACACACAATGCACCTGCACTGATGAATATGGCGAGTCTATCCATCCTTGCAAATGTTTGATCCTGTCAACCGTTTAATCATGATCCCACATAAAAAAGATGAATTATTCCTCAGTGGTAGGGTCAAACTTTAGTAGTGGGATTGTTTGTTATATGACCTTTGATCATATATAGCTTTTTTTCCATATTAAATGTTACTTATATTTTTGCTTTTTAAAAAATAATTTATTTATTATTAACTTTTTTTAAACATCACACATTATATATAATATTTTTTATATGGTATTTTTCAATGGGGTTGATAAGAGTACGATTTTTGGGGGGGGTTTTATTTATATATTTTTATTTATATAGACAATAGTTTAATACATTATTTGAGTATTATAAAATTATCACATGCACACAATAAATAAGCTGGTGAAATGTTAAGATAAAATTTAAAAAAACTATATACAAAGCATTTACAGTTTAAGGCATAATAGTTGTATGACATTTAAAAACGTATAGTTTTGGCACACAAACGCTGACACATTTTAATTGCTCTAAATGATCTAGATCATTCCAGAGATGAAAGCAAACCGTAATGTAGCCCAACTCTTTAACATCACAAATGTAAAGTTCACCCTGAACATTTATCTGGTATCTTTATTCTCACTGGATATGGCCTTGATTTAATTTTGTGTATTTTTGGTTTCGGAAAAGGAAAAAAAATGTGAGTGTGGTTTGGGTTGTAGTCTGAATCCCCTCGAGAATGAGCTCAGGAAATTGGCATCATTATAGAAAGTGCTATTGAAGCTGGAGACGTCTAGTCCTTGTGTGATCCACTCAGAGATTAAAGCAACAGTCTTCAGCTCTCTGAACGGCATCTGTGGCTGTAGCATTCATTTAAAAAAAAAACCTGAGTACAGTAAGGTGTACAGCTGGAGGAGGTAATGCTTACTTTTACCGACATAATGCTGGCAGTTGAAGTCAGACAGGTGATTATATAAGCGGCAGGTTTTAATATTAGCTTCTCCTTATCTTTCATGCCCAACTCATGTCAAGAAGGTCAGAAATCACCTGGCGGCAATTTGGCAGCTTATGTTTAAAAATCCACCAAATCCAGATCCCAAATCTGTGGAGCCCATAAAGGAGACATGATGACGGGAAAAAAAATGTGAGATGGGAGGAAAAATTATATTTCAATGCTTTGCATTGTCTCGCAAACCTTTTGCTCTCCTGCAAGCAACTTTGTGTTTGCTTGCAAAACTGTATTTCGGTGCTTTTGCAAGGTAATGCAAAGTTTCTTGGGGGAACAAAATACTTTTGCAAGATAATGCGCATGTTTTGCAAGAGAATGCAACATTTCCCTTGCAAGGGGACACCATAGTTTTGCGAGAAAGCAAATGATTTGTGAGTGAATGCAGAGTTTCTCGGGAACGCAATACTTTTGCTAGATAATGAAAATGTTTTGCAAGAGAACACAAAGTTTCTCAGGGGCACACACTACTTTTGCGAAAGAATGAAAATGATTTGCGAGCGAATGCAAACATTCTCAAGAAAACGCAATACTTTTGCGAGAGAATGAAAAGTTGTTCGGGGAATGCAATACTTCTGAAAGATAATGCAAGAGCATGGAAGTTTCTCGGGGGAGCACAAATGCGTTTGCGAGCCAATGCAGAGTTTCTCAATACTTTTGCGAAAGAATAAAAATGTCTTGCAAGTGAACGTTTTCTCAAGGGAACACAATTGTTTCGAGAGAGTGCAAATGCTTTGCGAGAGAATGCAGAGTTTATTGTAGGAAAGCAAAAACTTCCAAATATTTTTTTTTTCCCTTTCATCTCTTATTTTTTCCATTATCATATCCCTTCAAGGGCTCTGTACAAATCTACACCCGGTGTATATATTATTACAAATCGGAGGAAAATAATTGAATCAAATAAAGCCATATTGTGATTGTGACCAGATTTCAGATTTTCATCTCGTAATTGAGTACAGAATCACAACCAAATCATTGTCAGAGAAAATATTGATATCTTATATCTTGTTAAATTAGTTTCATTGTATGATTTATTGGTTAGGAAAGATGTACATACATAGCATGTATCGTTCGTGTCAAAGTCGCATGAGATTTTAGTGCAGCCTGTAGCTGTGTGGACTTGACCTCCTGTGTGTGTGTGTGTGTGTGTGTGTGTGTGTGTGTGTTAGAGGTGACCCATGCAGGAAAGCGGGGGAAGGGAGGAGGGCCTATTTACATTGGCAGCTCTACAACGGGAAATGAGCAGACTTCAAAGCGCCAGCAGAGAGGAATTGTAAATCGAGTGTGCACAGTTTAGCAGGATGACACACACTGATTTAAGCTGCACTGTGTTCACTGAGCTGGGCAGCAGTAGATATCTGTCAGCTTGTGGAAGACGATATTGTCATTTTAAAATGTAGCACTGCGAAGATAAAACCTCTGACCTTTTAGATGCTGCGTCTCTTCCAGTGTAAATGCTGCTTAGATTTAGTGCTTTTTTGAAGTTAACATTATTTAATGCAAAGTATATTGAAAACATTTATCTAGACAAATCATGAATCCTCCTGCTAAAGCTTGAGAGAGTGTATGTAACTGGAATTTGCCCCTCTTGATTCATGTACAGGCATGTTGCAGAAAAGACCCTCCATCGAGGACTTTGTCAACGCCCTCGTGTCTGATCTGGAGCCTGACTTTGAAACCTTCATCATGGACTCAGAGGGCTGAGGGATTTTTCATTGCAGTATAACTTTTATCTTCCTCACGGTAATCAGTCTTTACAACTGGCTGAACAGTCAGTATTCATGTTTAGAGATAGGACTGCGTTTATGAACCAAAACTGAGCGGTCTCACAGCAGTGCATTGTGGGATATATACTAGTGAATCGCAAAAAAACATGTCAAGAACAAAAATCTGAAATGTATGTGTTCTATTTGTTTGCTTTTTGACCAAAATAAATAAATAAAAATGATAAATGCAGAATAAATCTTATACATGACACAACATTGGTGGTACTACATGTAATAATTACTAAATGTAATCATTTAAGTATGAAATTGAACTATTAAATAAAATGTTTAATAATTTAGTACAACATTGGTAGCATTCCTGTAATTATTTTTTAACTATATTACCAAAAATATACTGTAATACCGAGTAAAAGTAATATTTTTACTGAATTTGGAGGGGAAATGTTTGTGAATGTTTAAATGTATATACAATTCATTTAATAATTAATTATAAAAATGATGTGTGTGTGTGTGAGAGAGCTATATAAAAGTGGTTTAATATTGTAAGTAATGAAACATTTTTTTTTTGTCCTCAAAAAAGGAGTGATGCTAATTTACTCCTAGTGTATATCTAAAAATAGTGTTTTGTATATTAAAGTTTGTATCATTTTTAGATAATTTGTGCATGACATTTTCATTCAATACTCCAGCAAAGCTTATAAAGTTTTATTTACAAATTTGATGAGCAACAAAATATGAATTCGCAATACATCATTACGAAAAGCAAGAGTGAAGGCACAAGATGGGTATCTATATTATAAAAATATTGTCCTTCTATTTCCTATAATACAATATCTACAGTTCAGCACACACAAGCGCAGGTTGATCTATGGAACTGGAATGTACTGCAAAGAGCAATGCAAACCATTCAGGTCGACTGCAGCTGAACCTTAACTTCAACAGGTAGTCAGTGCTTGGGCACATAACTAAACATCTAGTGCTTTCTTTACAAAAGACAGCAATCTTTTGTCTTGTGTGCTTTTGTTTACACATTAATAAAGTCTCTTTAGGCCGCTGTTGGCGAGCGTCACACACAACTGGAGAATGACGGCAAAACACACGTTTTCAGTGTGTGTGGCCTGATGTAATCTGAGGTGGGATCTTCCTTTGCTCTTTCTACCTCCAGAGGGGCTCTCAGAGACCAACAACAGGTGAGATAAGAGTAGGTCATCCTGGAACGAGACAAAAAGAGTGCAAGAACAAACTTGTTAATCTCTTGGCACTGAATCAGTCAAAGTAAATTAAAACATGTCTCGTGAAGTCTTTTAATTTATGTGAATTAGCACAGGCACAGCAAGATTCGGCCTGGTCTCTTAAAGTGATCGATCACCATTTTTATACAATGGAAGTGAATGGGAACTGGGACTTTCAAGCTCCAGAAATCACAAAAAAGCACCACCAAATTAAGAATTCGTACCTATGACTTAATTATTCGTTCCCTCGTTTAAAGTTCACCCAAACCTGTATGAATTTCTTTCTTCTGTGGAACACAAAAGATATTTTGAAGAACGTCGGTAACCAAACAGTTGCTGGTAGCCATTGACTAAGTATTCCAAAAAAATAATAAAAATACAATGGAAGTCAATGGGAACCAAAACTGTTGGGTTATCAACATTCATCAAGATACGGTCTTTTGTGCTCCGCAGAAGAAAGTTTGTTCCTTCCCTGATTTTAAAATTTTACTAAATTAAAAATAATAATAATAATAATAATGCAATGTGGCCATAAATTAACAGTAGTAAAGTTAATGAAATGAATAAAACATGGCCACGGTTGAAAAAGTCATGTGGAAAAGTCAAGTTGAAACGAATTCTTAATTGTGGCCACGATATCTAGTTTTTTCCTCCATGTCACGTATGTTTGAACCGCTTTTATGTTTTTTATTTAGTCATTTTCAAGCTTTCCACAGTTATTTTCATTATACAGACAAGAACAGCCATAACATTGCTAAAATTCTCCTTGGGCCTTTTAACGAAAAAAAAAAACATGCAGATTTGGAACAACTTAATAACAGAACTTTTTTTTAAATACTACTGGCAGCTTCCTTTCTGGTTTATAATCCTACATATCAAAGTCAAATACAGAAATCTACGTCACCATATAATTTCAAGCATTTGGTTGATCGTGTTTAAATCTCAGTGCTATCTGGTGATATTTTGAAGGGTAACAGAGTAGGGAAGGCATGACTTCACGTGTTTCACACCAGCACGTTGTGTGACATATTGTTTGACAAAGGGCCCTCTTATGTGTTTCAAGGAAATTGAATAATTTGTTCCTTTCATGTTCGGCTTTTCACCATAAGGCTTTTGTTTCCTGTGATCACATGTGTACACACACCACCCTCGGCTCTTGATGGCATAGACAGTTTGTCAGTTGCTCATTTGCTTTGGCTCTCATAAACGAACACAGAAGTGGAGTGTTTCAACATCTCAGCTTCCATTCGGCTCATGGCTTGAATTCTGTGTCGATTCTCTTGTGAAATTTTGCGTATGTTAATAGTTCAGCTTATAAGGCATATTAATAATAAATCCCTCAATTGGAGATTTCACTTGATTTATTTTTTTTTAACACTTCACAATGTTAAACTTGTTAACATTAGTTAATGTATTAAGTAGTGCTGGGCGGTATACCGGTTCATACCGAATACGTTTATTTTTGTTATGAATTTTTCAAATACCGCAATACCGGTGTATGTTGCTTAAACAACGTTTGGAACGCGACACTGTTTGAAAGGGGTCCCTTTTCACTGTTGCACTGTGGTGAGGGAACAGCTGTATGTGTTACTA
>NW_015660490.1:821113-827678 GCF_001515625.1 Sinocyclocheilus rhinocerous | reverse complement strand
TCATGATAGTAAAATAGGGCATTCTAAGTCAATATACTGCAGTATTTCCTCTCTCAATCAGTAGAAAATATGGTTAACACCCGGTCATGCATGAAAAAAAAAAATACCGTCATGTACCGTGAAACCGGTATAATTTTGAAAAATACCGTGATATAAATTTTTGGTCATACCGCCCAGCTCTAGTATTAAGTATCATGAACTAACAGTGACCAATACTTTTACAACATTTAGCTATTCATCTTGTTTAATGTGAACAGTTACGTTTCGGTTTGGTAAGATTTTTTAATGTTTTTTTGATAGAACTCTCTTCTGCTCACCAAGGCTTCATTTATTTGATCAAAAATACAACTGTAAATTTGTGAAATGTTATTACAATTTAAAATAACTGTTTCCTATTTTAGTATATTTTAAAATATAATTTATTCCTGTAATCCAAAGCCGGGTTTTCAGCATCGTTACTGCAGTCTTCAGTGTCACATGATCCTTCAGAAATCATTCTAATATGCTGATTCAGTGCTCAAAAAACATTTATTATATCAATGTTAAAAACAGTTACGCCGCTCAATGTTTTTGTGGAAACTTTGATAATATAATATTAACAATACAATACAATTTTTTTGAGATTCTGTGATGAATAGAACGTTTAAAAGAACAACATATATTTTGTAACATTATAAATGTCTTTACCGTCACATTTGATCAATTTAATGCATCCTTGCTGAATAAAATTAATCTTACATTTTATTTATTTATTTTAAGCATAAAGATTAATACAATTATGAATCTCAATTCTTAAAATAAATAAATCGTACCAAAAACTTTATCATTTATAATACATTGCTACACTCTAAAAAATGCTGGGTTGTTTCAACCCAACTTTGGGTCAAATATGGACTAACCCAACTTTTGGGTTAAAAATTTAATGTAAAAATGTAACCCAAAAGTTGGGTTAGTCCATATTTGACCCAAAGTTGGGTTGAAACAACCCAGCATTTTTTAGAGTGTACACTAGTGACAAATAATATGGACCATTTTTTCACACAAAATGTCATTGTAAGTACAGTTTTATAACTTGCATGCATTTTGTGTACTGCTAATTAAGTTAGTAAATTGATTTGACGCACGACTACATTTCCCATCATTCTCTGTTGCAGAATGAGATTTATTTTAAGCATAAAGATTAATACAATTATGAATCTCAATTCTTAAAATAAATAAATCGTACCAAAAACTTTATCATTTATAATACATTGCTACACTCTAAAAAATGCTGGGTTGTTTCAACCCAACTTTGGGTCAAATATGGACTAACCCAACCGTTGGGTTACATTTTTACATTAAATTTTTAACCCAAAAGTTGGGTTAGTCCATATTTGACCCAAAGTTGGGTTGAAACAACCCAGCATTTTTTAGAGTGTACACTAGTGACAAATAATATGCACCATTTTTTCACACAAAATGTCATTGTAAGTACAGTTTTATAACTTGCATGCATTTTGTGTACTGCTTAGTAAAGTTAGTAAATTGATTTGACGCACGACTACATTTCCCATCATTCTCTGTTGCAGAATGAGAATATTATATGAAATTGACCAGCAAGTGCATTTTATTCGGACCAAAAAACCATCAAAATTTTAACTTCTAAACTCTTCTACATGAAGTTCCCAGGAGGACTGCAGCACTGATCCACAGAGAGTCACTTTGGAGGGATTAGTTGCGTTTGACCTGTAGCTTCACTCACCTTCAGTTGCAGACAGCTGTGGCTGTAGGAGCCGAGTGTTTGACCCATCCTCAACCTCAGGCTCAGCTGGGGTCAGGCCTGAGCTCTGCAGGGCTCGTTCCTCGTCCTCATCACACGAGGAGCATCTCTGTGTGGACTCGGAGCCGCACTGGGGGCTGTCTAAGATTGCGCCGGTCTGAACGAGAGGCGCATCATGTGCATATCCCACATCTGCCTGGCTGCTTCCCAGTGATGGATTTACCAATCTGGCAAAAATATGCAAAAAAAAAAAAAAATGCAGATGAGATACAAGAATGTGGTCTTTTATTTTCTCAATTTACACAATACCCAGATTGCTTGTTTAAAATAATGATACCACTCTGAATAAAATCAATCAATCACAAGCAAAGCGTTTATACTTTAGAATAGAGAGAGTCTCAGTCTATGGAAAATGAGAAAATGTAACATAAAAGCCAACTATCATGTTACTTTCTAAAAACAGCAGCAAAATACACAATAATGACATAATAATGTAATTCTGCTTTTTTTTAAAATATTTTTCACCAATAATTCTGTTAATAAACTGGAACTAAAATAATACGTGTGGTACCGTTCAAAAGTTTGTGGTCAGTAAGATTTAAGAAATTGGGGTCAGTAAGAAATTAATTACCATTTTATTCAACAGGGATACATTTAAATAGCCCAAAAGTGACAGTAAAGACATTTATTGTAAAAAATATATATATATATTTCAAATAAATTGTTCTTTTGAATTTTCTATTCATTAAACAATCCTGAAAAAAAAAAATGTATCAAGGTTTTCATAAAAATATTAAACAGTTTTTAACATTGATAATAATCATAAATGTTTCTTGAGCAGCAAATCAGTATATTAGAATGATTTCTGAAGGATCGTGTGACACTGAAGACTGGAGTAATGATGCTGAAAATTCAGCTTTGCATCACAGGAAAAAATTTCATCTTAAAAAATATTCATCATTTAATATCATTAATTGATTAATATTAATTGAATTAATTAATTGAAATAATATCATTAATATCATATAATTTAAACTAATAATTCACAATATTACTGAATTTCATTTTATTAATTAATTGAAATAATATCATTAATATATCATTTAAACTGTAATTTTTTTACTGTACTTTTGATTTAATACGCACATCTTTGGTAAGCATAAGTGACTTATTAAAAAAAAAAACACCAATATTTTGAACAGTAATGTTAAAAATCGATTGAATTTTGTCAGCAATTGTAAATGAATCTGCTGAATTTTTTCAATTCAATTCAAGTTTATTTATATAGCACTTTCCACGATACAAATCGTTGCAAAGCAGCTTTACAGAAAATTAAATTTCTACAATATATTAAGTAGTAGCTTGTCAGTGCTGACTGTCAAATTGATGTACACATGGCAGAAATTAGGGCTGCACGATTGACAAAAATCATAATTGTCGATTATTCCCTTGAAATTGTCATTGCGATTATTAATTACGATTATCACAATTTACATTGAATGATGTTTATACCATTGTTTGATGCAACTGCATGCCGTATTTTTATATGAAAATAAACAAGCTGAAAACACTCTAACTGAAAAACCTTTAGTGCTTTTCTATAGTATTAAGCCTCAAATGTCAAATATACATCGGATTGGTTTCTTCTTTAAATTATAAAAAAGTTAAAATATGAATGGTATTATAATGTTATACTAAAACTAAAACAATGGAAAAACCCTTAAGATAACATGTAGAAAGAAAAAAACATATCTTAAGCGCGCAGAATAACATAAGTGGACTTTGAACGATTAATTGCCACTTTGAACGATTACGTAATTGTGGCATCCATAATTGTAATCGCGATTAGAAATTCGATTAATTGTGCAGCCCTAGCAGAAATGTACGGTAAAATTCAGTTAATGACGCAATCAAACAGACGATGAACACTATTAACATCAATGATTATAATTTGATCTAGATCTGCCAGACTAAAGATCTAAACCTGATCCTTTAACTTCATTTGAATGTGAATGTGTCTGGCTGAAGGACCCACCCTTCATTGAGACCGTTGTGAGAGTGAAAGGGACGAGTCTCTCGGCCACGGCTCTGGCTCCAGGTGTCATCGCAGCACAGAGACGGGATCAGGTGCACAGGACCTGGAAAACAAAGCGCACATGAATCTAATGCCATGACAGTCATCCTTCCTGTGACACTCCAGAACTGTGTGTGATTAATACAATGATCACCTGACAGATAATTACTGGCTAATTGACCTGTTTATCCTCAACAAATCCTCAACACACAGTAAGACTTCTGAAAGGTGTGTGAATGTGAAACTCACCGCAGGTCTGTCCCGATCCGTGACGACAGTGACAACAAGGCCGCTGGGAAAACTCCAGAGCTCTCCGATCCAAACAAGACAACTCGGACCCCACATAAGGACCCTCATGGGACCTCAATGAAACTGAGACAATGACACACGAAACAACAGGAAACGACCGTTATCAGAATTGTGAGACAAAATGTCGCAAAAACTTTTTTTTTTTTTTTTTTATTCAGTGGCGGAAACGGGCTTCCATAAAAATCCTTGTAATGCATGACCTCATGCTTTTAAATAATAGCAGCAACAGTAACATAATAAAAGACGACAGTGTATATTAAATTATTTATATAAATATATTATATGAATTACACTACCGTTCAAATGTTTAAGGTCAGTAAGATACTTTAATTCTGCGAGGATATTTTAAATTGATCTTAAGTGACCTTAAAAACCTTTACATTGTTTCAAAATATTTCTATTTCAAATAAACGCTGCTCTGTTCAAAGAAAATATATATTTTTAAATATATTAAAATATATTGTAGCATTTTCACAATATTAGTGTTTTTACCGTATTTTTGATCAAATAAATGCAGCCTTGATGCATAAGCGACTTCTTTCAAAAAAACATTAAACTCAAACGTTTGAATGTAGTGTAAGTGTAATTATTAATACCAATAATCAAAACTATCCACCAAGAAATATTGTTTATTTGCTGTAGGCAAATTTTATCATCGGAAATTAAGTCAGATCTGTCAGTATCATTCATTACAGTGTCAACTTTTGTATCAACGTGGCAAAATTGTGAGAAAATTGTAAAAAATATTACATTTTAATATTGACTATGCTAACCAGTTTACACAAATAATTAAAAACAGCAGTACCACTGCCATCAAATAAATGCATAAACAAAATGATAGAAAGACTCATATGCTTTCTTACACTGTTTAAAGAAGCTCCCACGTGAATTATGATTTTACAGATATACTAAGAATTGTAGTAATTATGGATGGTATTTGGCATGCATGTAACTAACTACAAAATCATAGTTACCATGATACTGTAAATATTTGTAAGGCGTGATTACAGATACTTTAATAGCACGAATAGAGATCATTTAATAGCACAAATAATACATTTATACAATGTATACCATGTCGCTTATACTATAACACTGATAAGTAATCAGGGGAGAATGCAGATGGTGTGACTCACCTGGTTTCTTCTCCAGCAGTTGTCTCTTACAGTAGATGATGCACAGGATGAAGAGGGCGAGCAGGACGGTGGCCAGCGCACTGCAGATGACCGCAGCTAGAGCCATGTCTCTGGGGCTGGTCACCGCAGGCTGGACAGGTACAAAATCTACTCGCCCCATACCTGACAGATACACAGCAGAGACAGGAAGTGACGTCACTCCATTACTCACTCTCATGCAGATTATCTTCCTTCTGTGCAACACAAAAGGAGATTTCAGACAGAATGTGTGTTATGTGCTTTTACATACAAAAACAAATAGTGACCAGGACCTGTCAAGCTCCAAAAAAAAAAAGAACAAAATGCCACCATAAAAGTGTTGTGAACACCTATTATGGTTCTACTATAATGCTTTTTTAAGAGCGTGACAGGGTCATCCCTAATTTACTTTCATTGTATAAAAAGAGCTGCGTCGACATTCTGCTAAAGTGCTTATTGAAGAAAAATGGTTTGAACTAAATGATTACGACTAAATCAAAAAATATTAAAAAGGGCAATTATCGTTAACTAAAACAAGCTATTTTTGTTCATTAAATAAAATAAAACTATAAATATTAGATTTAAAAAATGAACAAAAATTAGAAATGATGCTTTGTCAAATTGAAGTACTAAATTTACTAAAATAACTGGAAATATATAAAAACTAAAACTGAAACAAATAGCAATATTAAAGGAAAAACTAATAAAAATGACAAAAGCACTTAACAAAATTGCTAAAAATTAAACTGAATTAAACTGAAAATTTAAAAAATAAAAGTTGACTCAAACATTAATAAAAACTATTATAGTATATAAATAATACTAAAATAACACTGCCCAGAAGGCTAAAGGGCCCAATTCAAGAACAAATGGGTGTGAGGTAATTTTAAACAAATCTGGCCAAAAAGAGAGTTTGTTTCTTGAGACTTCTTTTAGAGTTTGTTTCGGTGGGTTGAAACAGCTCGCTGATTTTTCTTTATCACCTAAGTGCAAGCTTTCCAGAAAACTCGAGATCAGACACAGTAAAGAGATCAGAAACAGCAAACCGTTGGCAACTAATTCAAATTTCTGTTTGCCTCTGAGCGAAGAACGTAGAAGAACTTTTCAGTTAGTATGTAAGGGCCTTAAAGGGTTAGTTCACCCAAAAATGAAAATTAGCCCATAAATTACTCACCCTCAAGTCATCTTAGGTGTATATGACTTTCTTCTTTCAGACGAATCCAGTCGGAGTTATATTAAAAATGGTATTTGATCTTTCAAGCTGTTTCA
>NW_015660490.1:816323-820898 GCF_001515625.1 Sinocyclocheilus rhinocerous | reverse complement strand
AGAAGAAAGTCATATACACCAAGGATTACTTGATGGTGAGTAATTTATGGGCTAATTTTAATTTTTGGGTGAACTAACCCTTTAATTCACCAAAAGATCCCTCAAAATTTTCCTATAGGATTTTATAATAGTGTTATAAAATCCTGTCTTTACTTTTACGTTCTACTACAGTTTCCATTTTTCCACCATGTGACCCACTCTGTCTCATCTTCCACTGAACCTGCCAAAACCAAAAACCCCAGCTTGAGTGCGAGTGTGTGTGTGTGTGTGTGTGTGTGTGTGTCACAAATCTCCTCTCGCTGCGGTTGCGGTTGGGAATCTGCTCCAAAGAAAACACGGTTTAAATAGCAGAAATGTCCTGAAGGTGAAGGGCACATTCCCGGCCTGCCGATAATTTTTCACCCCTTCACCCTGGGCCAATCAGGCCTTCACTTGCCAGTCTAGCGAGCCCATTATTAAGAGGCAGATCAAGGCCGAGGGCGGTCACTACTATATGTTTGAAGTCGGGTTGGGGAATGTGTAATCAGCCTGAGAAAACAGCTGCCAGAGTCTGAAGGCACCACAGGAACTCTGATGTCACCGTCTAGAGAGCCGTCCCTACCCTGAAGACAACAGCCATCTGAGAACAGCAAGGGACTATCAAGTGACTGATCTAGCCTGAAGAAGGGGTTTTACAGTCAGTGTTCTTCTGACACCGACTATTAGGTCATTGAGATAATTGGGGTTATCATGTTATCTGGTGTGTACATCAATGTATCCGTCACAAAAAGGCTGTGTGGTGAGCTGTAAAGCATGTACGTTCACATAAACGGTTCTTTCGATAGTAACAGTTAATAAGTTCACTACCTAGATCACTCTAGGAACCACTGTGCAATACACCTACTTCATGTGTCTGGTAACAGTCTGATTTTGAAAGTAAAAACTCCATAGATTTTTTATGATATCTTATAGGCCTACTGTGATGTTGTGAATTAATGGTATATGCTTTTGTTGAAACAATCAGTCCACAATATTTTTTCAAATAATCATGTTCAACAGTGAAATTCCTGGTGATAAAACTACATTACCCATGATTCTCCACCAATTAGAAAGCAAATTGTAACAAAATATCTCTTTAGCGGCCTCCAACTTTCATGGAAGTCCCTACACTCTCAAAATACTAAAATATATTTATGTAATTTACAATGCTTCATATGACTGTAGTTCTTTCCCTTATTGAAACTGTTAAGTACATAGTCTTGTACGCATCTTTTTGTGCCATTTTGAAATACTTTTTTTTTTTGCTTCAAATCAAAGTTTGTAATGCTGTGATTCACCTCGTAGCCAGTTGGTTTGGTTCATGGCTCATCCCTATGAGAAAAAATGAATGGGAAAGAACCAAGGCGGATATAAAAGTAGGCAGCCACTGATGCACTCTGTTGATTTTAGTATAAGTTGATGTTAGCATGTTGCTTCGCTAACAGCACAACAGTCAAAAATACATAATGCACATATTTTGGGTAAAAAACTCTTAAAAATAAAGGTTCCCAAATGGGTTTTTTTTTCACTGTGATGTCATAGAATAACCATTTTGGGTTCTCGACAGTACCTTTCAGTAAACCGTTCTCAAGAACTATAATGTATAAAGAACTATAAAGCATCTCACTGGTATTGTAGTGGCGGGTTTTGCACTTTGACTTCAAAGACTTCTTCATAAAAAAGCAAAAATGTAATTTAATGCAAAAGAGTTTTGCATTGTTTTTCTGTTCAATACCAGCAATATGAAAGGCCAGAATACATCAAAACATATAGTGACGGTACAGACACGCCTATTGCAAATCCTACACGGTCAGATTTTGGAACAAAGACAACAACACAGAGATAAAGCCTGTGGACTTCTTTATGCCCAAGTATTATTTTGGTATAATGAAGTTAAATATGAACCAGATATTTGTTCAACATCTTTTCATTGGATGAACACAAGCATTCTTTATTTGCTCGATGGTAAATTAATCATTAAGTAAACATGGGCTTGGCCTTCACAGATACAAGTGCTCTTTGTGAGACAATGTCAACATCAGTTGAGCCTTCAAAAGAAGTTTCTTTGTTAGAGATGTGTGCCTTTGTGCACTCCATTTGAAGACATAATCAAAACTATAGATGCAGAGCTCATCATTTGGTCTTATAGAGACTGATCTCTTGCTTAACATTAAAGCCTTTGTCCATCAGCAGATTTAGAAGATATTTAGCTTTGCCAAGGTGTTGCTATGTGTACGTGAAGGTGTTCGGAGGGGTTTTAGCAAGCTGATATAGTGTTCTAGGGTTGCTAGGTTTTTCTAGGAGTTTCTGTGACTGCGTCTGAATATACCTACTTCCATACTATATAGTATGCAGAAAACAGTATGCCAAAAGAGCAGTACATCCGAAAAGACAAAAAGTACTCGGATGACCTAACACTTCTGCTGAGATTCTAGATGGTGCATTTGATGGAAACTTTATTGTCCAATGACAATGTTACTGTCCCATGGTGGATGTAGTACATCTGAATTTCAAACATACTACCCATATTTTTACTATATATAACTATATTTTTAACAGTTTTCCTAATGCAACAAATGTGCACAATGCAGTTAGACCTTTAGTTATCCATTTCCTAAAACCTACATCAATGAGCCCTGGTTTAAAATCAAATGCCACCCATCTCAACAATTTCATCAGATTTTTAGGTTATGCTGCTGATTTAATTTAAAACATACTTCAAGTGTAGTAACTGATATTTGATTTAGATTATTTTTAAGACCAACGATTTTTCTTTATCACCTAAAAGACACTGTATAGTTAAACCCCAGTTTGCGAGTTCTATCTTACCACATAGGGTTACACCAGCATACGCTTATTCACTTAAATTATCACCAGTAAAGTATGGAGTGCCACAAGGATCTGTCCTAGGTCCTCTGCTATTTTCAATATACATGTTACGCAAGGTCTAGTTTGCGCAGTGTTGCCAAGTCCGCAGTTTTCCAGAAGAATTAGGCTACTTTAACACTGTTGCCACGACCCCAATAACGTGATATTTAGCCTCTGGAATGCGAATTTTACCAGAGGAACTCTGCCAAAAACGTGTATTTTACCCCCGGGAACGCGATTGGGCTAGTTTTGAGTAGCAATTGGGCGGGTTTTGTTGTGAAAACCTGGCAATCCTGATTTTGCGCAACGTAAAAAATATTCCAGTAGATTTGACAGGACTAATCCTCTTTTGTCCGTTGCCAGCTGTAAAGTTATATTTCTTATTCAAGTTTCCCAGATAATCCCAGATAAATTACGAAACCATCCTGTCCCAACCCTGAATTTAATCTTAATCATTACTGGCAAAGCTTATAAAAGATAATACTTCAGTTTTTATGTGTATGTTAGCGTATGTGTACTGTGCCCATAGGGCTGGACAATAATTCAATATCAATATGTATCGCGATATAATTTTTTTCAATAACGGTGATATGATTTTTAAACACATTTCCGATATTTCGATATACATTACCAGTTTCCCATACATTGATTTATTTGTGCCGTTTGACTTCGTTGAATAAACATGGGAAAGAAATTATAGAAATTATACTTTTATTTAGCAAGGATGCTTAAAATTGATCAAAAGTGATGATAAAGTCATGTATGATGTTACAAAAGATTTCTATTTCAGATAAATAGTGTTCATATCGATATCGGAATTATATCGTATCGACCGAAATTAAGAAATATATCGTGATATCAATTTTGGCCATATCGTCCAGCCCTATGTGCCCATGATGCATATTTCGTCATCAGCATAGTATGCGCATATTATACGCTCACAGTCCAGTTTTTCTAACCACGCATAGTCTGTTTGAAGAGCGCCTGTGTAAGTGAGATACCCGCAACTGTAGTTAAAAAGAGTATGAAGATGATTTTGATCGCTCATAACTTCTGAAGAGAAATAGTGCAGACTCTGGAAAAACTTTTGAGCGCACATATGTTGGACGCATGTGTTCATGCACATTATCTAATGTAGTATACGCTGAAGTGCTATGTGTTTGGCTGTATGTATAAGTTATGCGTTCACGTCAAAACCGAAGTATAATTTGAGATAAAGTCAATGGGATCTTTTTACCAATTTCTTGTCTGCCAGGAAAAATGATTTGCTTAGAAAAGTAATAGCTCACTACTCCGCATCAATCCACATGATTTGAGGTATGATTCAGGACCATTTGCTTGCCAAAATGTAATACTAAGGGTTAGGGGTTTTGTACGGAGCCTATATAGGGACATGGTTATAGTAAAAAAATTGAGATGGGAGAAAACAGTATATTTCAATGCTTTGCATTCTCTTGGATAATGTTAGCACACAAAACATTTGTGATGGAAAGTTTCATGAGGGAACACAATAGTTTTGCCAGAGAATGCAAATGTTTTGCATGTGAAGAAAATAAAATAATTGCGTGAAAAGAGCTGAAATATAATTTTTACTCCAATTTCATATTTTTTTCCATCACAATGTCCCCTAAGGGCAGGGATCCTCAAATCTGGCCCACAAGATCCACTTTCCTGCAGAGTTTAGTTCTA
>NW_015660490.1:812431-815404 GCF_001515625.1 Sinocyclocheilus rhinocerous | reverse complement strand
CCCGCAACTGTAGTTATGAAGATGATGAAGATGATTTTGATCGCTCATAACTTCTGAAGAGAAATAGTGCAGACTCTGGAAAAACTACATATGTTGCATATGTTGGACGCATGTGTTCATGCACATTATCTAATGTAGTATACGCTGAAGTGCTATGTGTTTGGCTGTATGTATAAGTTATGCGTTCACGTCAAAACCGAAGTATAATTTGAGATAAAGTCAATGGGATCTTTTTACCAATTTCTTGTCTGCCAGGAAAAATGATTTGCTTAGAAAAGTAATAGCTCACTACTCCGCATCAATCCACATGATTTGAGGTATGATTCAGGACCATTTGCTTGCCAAAATGTAATACTAAGGGTTAGGGGTTTTGTACGGAGCCTATATAGGGACATGGTTATAGTAAAAAAATTGAGATGGGAGAAAACAGTATATTTCAATGCTTTGCATTCTCTTGGATAATGTTAGCACACAAAACATTTGTGATGGAAAGTTTCATGAGGGAACACAATAGTTTTGCCAGAGAATGCAAATGTTTTGCATGTGAAGAAAATAAAATAATTGCGTGAAAAGAGCTGAAATATAATTTTTACTCCAATTTCATATTTTTTTCCATCACAATGTCCCCTAAGGGCAGGGATCCTCAAATCTGGCCCACAAGATCCACTTTCCTGCAGAGTTTAGCTCTAACCCTTATCAAACACACCTGAGCATACTAATCAGTGTCTTCAGGAACATTAGAAAATCACAGGTAGGTGAGTTTGAACAGGGGTGGAGCACACTGGCCCTCCAGGGCAAGATTTGAGGAACCCTGCCTTAGGGGCTCTGTAGATTCGAAAGCCATGGAGCAACAGTTAGCATGCATTGCGTGCACTTTGGTGCTCATATAAGTGAGTCCAACCTGCATCATGTCCATTCTCTTTCTCCAATAATTTCCTGTTTTTTTTTTCTCAAGACGATAAATTGCAAATGTGTATATGCAAGAAACCTGAAGGAGACCGAGATACAGAGTGTGAATGAGTAGCAGATTAACATAAACAACCAGAATTCTTTGCATGTACTTCACAGTTTGCTCAGAGTGGCACTTCTATCTACACGGTCATGTCTCAGTGCCAGCAAATCTGGCCCAGCTGTGTGCTGTCCTCCTTCCCTTCACCTCGCCCCAAAACCAAAGCGTTTCCCTCTTATCAGCTGCCCACAGCTGCAGCAAACACAGACAAAGGGTGGTCCTTGAAAAGATCTCACCTGCTGATACTATCGCTGCTCTGCTCTCCGTGAGCCAATAGACTGTTCTCTTTGATACGTGCGCCTGTTGACTTTAGAGAATGCCACACAAACACATGGCCTTGAGCCTGAAAACAACTGTGGGGTGTTCAGTATAGAGGATTGTGTTGATCTAGATCCTGAGATTCCAAGCGGGTTGCTGATTAAACGCTCCATATAAGAGCAACTATTATTCACTTCATTAGTTGCCAAGGTTGGGGCTTTTATGCTGGCAGGGTAACTTTTAGCTCTGTTCTAAAACCTAGTGAACTTCCTTGTTGTCTACAACATAGGCAGCATTATAACCGAAATGGAACCACACAAGTGACTGAACTGAAACGCTCTACATAAGCATGTCACACAAAAGCACTTCTCATGCAAAATGCACAGGACACTCCATTCACAGTTGAGTAGAGTTTAAAGTTAGCATGCTGGTAAGCTAACAGCACACTAGCCAAACACCCAAACCATACACATATTAATTATTATTAATAATCATCATTATAAATTCTTATTGATTATGGGCTATAATAATAATAATACAAAATACCGTATACTATCGAATAATGTGCTTGTGTATATTTAATAATTTTTATAATTTTATAATGTTATATTCACTTACAATTCGGCCTGTCACAATCATACATTTTGTGCTGACAATTAATTGTCATACAAATAATAGCGTTTAACCATTTTGTTCATGGTACCTACAGTATAAACCTAATAAGTAATTTTTTTGTGTATTTGTAATCATATACAATACAATAATACAATTATTTATTTTTAAATGCATAATATTAATTATATTTATTTAATTTATTATTTATAATATAATGTAATATAACCACAACATATTTTTACTTATTCGGATGGCAAAATGTGGCACATAATATACCTGTACATACAACTGTCTATTGTTCTATACCTGGACATACAATTGTCGATTGTCGATTTGTATATTTTTTATTCCTTATTTTACTTGTTCTATTTTTTATATATTTTTATTTTTTATTATCTGTGTTTTTTTGTTCTGTCACTGTCATTCTGTTACACTGTGGAAGCTTCTGTCACGAAAACAAATTCCTCGTATGTGTAAACATACCTGGCAATAAAGCTCATTCTGATTCTGATTCTGACAATTAATCAATAATTGTGACAGGCCTGCTCATAATAATAATAATAATAATAATAATCCGTTTTATATAATAATGTATAATATACAGTACTTGTGTATATTTGACATGTATCACAGTATAATTATGTGATAATTATGTGTTATATAAAATATTATATATACTACTTGTATGTTTATATTTACACTTATATGTATAATTATATGTATTATTATTATTATATTCAATTTAAACAATTTGACAATACTTATTTATAATAATAATAATAATAATAATAATAATAATAATAATAGTCCAGTATAATAATGCTGTATTATATATTTATACTTATTAATACATACTTGTGTATATTAAGTATGTATTATTAATTATTATATTATATCATATCATATCATATCATATCAATCATATTATATTATATACTTTTTAATTAAATATTATTATTATTATTATTATTATTATTATTATTATTATTATTATTATTATTATTATTATTATTATTATTATTATTATTATTATTATTATTATTATTATTATTATTATTATTATTATTATTATTATTATTATTATTATTATT
>NW_015660490.1:802060-809416 GCF_001515625.1 Sinocyclocheilus rhinocerous | reverse complement strand
TATTATTATTATTATTATTATTATTATTATTATTATTATTATTATTATTATTATTATTATTATTATTATTATTGTTGTTGTTGTTGTTGTAACAATCGGCCTAACTATCAGATGTTACATTATTATTATTATTATTATTGTTGTTGTTGTTGTTGTAACAATCGGCCTAACTATCAGATGTTACATTATTATTATTATTATTATTGTTGTTGTTGTTGTAACAATCGGCCTAACTGTCAGATGTTACATTATTATTATTATTATTATTATTATTATTATTATTATTATTATTATTATTATTATTATTATTATTATTATTATTATTATTATTATTATTATTATTATTATTATTATTATTATTATTATTATTATTATTATTATTATTATTATTATTATTATTATTATATGTTACATTATTATTATTATTATTATTATTATTATTATTATTTTAAACATTATTTACAGGTTTTACCAATAACTCAATGCAGGTTTTAGATCAGAGCTGTTTTCATGTGTACTGTTTAATCAGAGGATTGTCTTTTATGTAGTGTTTCATCAATCGCACCCCAGACTAATCAAATAAGTCCATCAGTGACCAAGTCATGAGACTCCAACATGAAAGCAATCGCTAATTATGATCTATGGGCTGATCCAATGTGATGTAATCCCCTTCAGGTCAAATACCAAACCACTCGTTTGCTTTCATACTCTTGCGGTTCAAGCTTTCTTCAATATGTAACAGAGATACACTACATAAAAGATCTTCCCATGACTGAAGATGAATACAATTATGAATGAAAAAAACATCCAAGTTCAACACATGCAGCAACGGTCCCTTTTCATGTTGGGCTGCTTCTAAATGCAGTAGCTTTGGGCTCGAATCCTAGTTCAAGTTAAAACAGAGGTGTTTGCAAAAGTAAAAATGCCAACTTATATTACTCTCACCCATTACCAACCCAGCAGCCGCCCGGCTCTCATGTGACCCCTTCATAAATTGGCTTCACATCAGTTCAGATGCTTAGATGGGACAGCTGTGTGGGGCTTTGCCAAATATTTAGCGCTATCCCATGACAAGAAAAGACAGCAGCAGATGAAACACATTAAAGCAGCTAGAGGAACCCATAAAATGCTGTTTTCTTCCTTTCGCTCTCAGGATGGGCCAAGGAGACCAGAGTGTTTCTGGATTTATGGTCCTCTCTAAAGACAGACTTCCTCGCTCAGCTGCGTGTACGCCCCGGGCCGACGTGGGGGCCATTAAAACCATCAGGCCTTTTGAGTTTTCACCACCCTCTGTCAGATAATGCCGGAGGAGAGGAACGTTCGGGAGTCTTTCCAGCCGTTTGCACGCACAATGGGTCAGAGCAGCTTTGAGTACTTACACCAGTTCTGGTCCTGAAGTTCTGATCTTAGTGCATCGTAAACAAAGGAAAATATACTGTATCTCAAAACCTTCTTCCCCAGTCCGAAAAGAACATTTATTTAAACTTGGCTGCAAAATTTCTCATTCTGATATCTGCAACTTTTTAAAACTTTCAAATGACAAGCAACAATTACATGTCAACTATTTGGCATTCAGACACTTGTTGCGTGCTGAAATGCACTATAATTCCCAATAGTAAACTCACAATTTTATAATGTTATTATTATTATTATTTTTATTTTATCATTTAATGGCAGTTATTAAAATAAATAATTAATGTAGTAACCAAGAAATCCTTTTATCTTCTGTATGAAGCCACAGCTTTTTATTTTATTTTATTTTAAAATCTGTATTATTATATTTTATTTCATTCTATAATTTATGGCCATTATTAAAAGAAAACCAGATAAATCATTATATATATATATATATATATATAAATTTATGGTAGCTATTAAAAGAACTACTCAATGTAATGTAGTAGTTACTTACTTATTTATTTATTTGACTTACTCTATGTAGTAACCAAGAAATTTATTTTTAATTTAAAAGTTTTAATTCTTTATTTATATATTTTTTATGGCAGTTATTAAAATAAATACCCAGTGTGGTTACCAAGACCAATCATTTTAAATTCCATATAATTCCCTTTTTTATTTTATTTTATTTTATTTTTAATAATTTATGGCAGTCAGATATTTAATTTTTTCAGATTATCACTTGTTGTTGTAAAAAGTGTCCATTTGTTGTGTTGCTATAAAGTGTCCTTTTTTTTTAGCATTTTTATGTACATTTAAACTTTGTTGTTGTTGCAAAAACAACAACAAAAGTTTAAATGGATATTTTAAAAATGCTAAAAAAAAAAAAAATAATAATAAAAAAAGACACTTTATAGCTAAAGAACATACTGGTGTCCTCTCCTCTAAAGACTACTAAAATAAACCAAAAAGTAGTGCCTAATGATTACATAATAAGCTAGAGTTTACACAGAGATTGAATTCTTCACATCCAGAGGTCGAGCTGACCTGTGTGACAGGACGTCTTTCCATGTATCTGGCGCAGGAGTGTTAGACCTGGCTCAAACTCTGCTCTACAAACATGCTGCAAATCTCCACATGCAGCAGCTGCAAACATCTTAAACTTCTGGAAGTCACACTTAATTCTGAAGGTATAAGTCTCTCCCTGCGTAACTGCCAAAGACACAAGCTTCCGTACAATGGCACTCAACAGTGGGTAAAATGAGCCCAATTAGCGCCACAGACTGCTGGAGAACAATGCGCCGCTTTGTGAAACGCTACTTGTTTAACATACGCAGTGTGTGTTTGCAGAAGAAAGCCATGCAGTTTCGAACAGTTACACAGAGAGATGTTCATTACCTATGCCTGTGTTCTGACTTGTAAAAAAGAGCCATTTATTTGATTGTAAAACTGCTGTATGAATCACCAAGACTGAGTGGGTCGTCATCTCACAGATTATTATTAATGCAACTGTTTGTATGATGACCCCTTTTAAAGGATTACACTAAAAATATCTGTCATCATGTACTTTATGCATGTTTCTGATTCTAAGTGAGAGAGAACTGAGGCTACAGACCTCCAAAAATTGACAAAAAAACACCATAAAAATCCGAAGTCATCATTCATTGATAATCTTGCCCTCCACAATAGCTCGCATTCACATGTATTCAAACTGGCACGCTACATTCAGTTACGACACATGAAATATAGTGCACAAGTCAATGGTTGTTAATGGTATGGAAAAAAGTGGCTAGGACATTCATCAAAATATTTTCTTTTATGTTATGGCATGAGAGGAGGATTATTACAGTTATATAAAAAATATAATAGTATCTCAATGATACTAAAATAACAACGCATGGGAGTAAATGATGGCAGAGTTTTCACTAAACAAACCTTTTAAGGACATTATAAATGACGTTTACCAGGTTTACCAAATCAGCTATGACTGAGATCTGACGCCGATGTATTTTTCCTAAGGAAATGAATCCACTGGACATTTTCCTCAAGGATTCTAATATGTTTGCATTCAGCAGTAATAAATAAATGTGCTTACAATTTGGTTCATATGGTGGTGGCGGATCTCCACATGGAATACACTCCATATCCTGGAATCCACTCAACTTCGTCTTTCTGTAAAACCTGAAAGAATAAAATGCATATTAATTTATTTTTATATGCATATTAATATTATTATAGATAATGCATTATTTAATTTTGGGGATGACAATCAATTCAAAATGTAAATTAAAGGGGTCATATGACAAGCTTGTAACACTCCAAAGAGAAAGGAAAACTTGAAATCACATCATATGACCCCTAATTACATCATATAACAATTATTTAAATAATACTGCATACCCGACCATTCAAAAGTTTAGGGTCAGTTTATTAAAGAAATCAGCACTTTTATTCAGCAAAGATGCATTAAATATCTCAATTAAAAGTTAGCCTATATAGTGTAGCAACTTAAAGGCTACACATGACATTTCTCACTAGCGAGGTAACAACAGCGCTGTTTAGAGACGCTGCAGCAGAACACTCTTGAGGGACGCACAGAGGTAGCCTAATTCACACGAGCTCTCTCTCTCTTTCTCTGTGTCTCTGTCTCTCTCGCTCTCTTTCTAATAACTTCATTAATAACTGCATTAGAATGCTATCAACGGCTCAAGCCTCCATTACCAGCTTTAAAATGACGTTTTGGAACTAGCAAAAGAGGCGTTGGATGAGATGCGGAAGAAATAATCCTACTCACAATAGCGATTTAAGTACAAAAACCGGACGAATCCCTTTAAATATATCATCTGATCGATGTCTTGAGGTGTGGTAACCATGGTATAAGCGGAATAATTGACTCCAGGCCGTTGAATTATTAGACGGCCCGCCGTCAATTATTCCTTACTTATAATGTTACAAAAGAACTTTCTATTCATCAGTGAATCCTAAAAGAAATGTATCACAGCTTCCACAAAAATATAAAGCAGCACAGCTGTTTTCAACACTGATAATAATGCGAATCAAAAAGGATCATGTGACATCGAAGGCTGGAGTAATGATGCTGAAAATGCAGCTTCTCATCACAGGAATAAATTGCATTTTAAAAATAGAAATCATTTATTTTAAACTGTAATAATATTTCACAATATTATTGTTTTTAATGCAATTTTGATCAAATAAATGCAGCCTTGGTGAGCATAAGAGACATATTTTACTGACCCCAAACTTCTGAACAATATTTGCTGAGAAAAGCCACCAACTGAACATAAGTCAAAGAAGACATCCCATTATTGTTGCAGCCGATTAAACAACTGGATAGACAAAAAGTGGCTTTAGAAGTCAAACACAATTTAAAGTCTACAGCAATCCACTTTACAATAGAACCTCGGGGTGTTTATAAATGACACATTCTTGTCTGTGATATTTTTTATTTGTTGGATTACGTACATATGCATTTCATCTTGCTGTTCAGCTGAATTTCTCTGATAGCAGCAAATCCCTTTGAACATGTACATATGGATCAGGGGCAATCATTTTTTCACAGCACTAATTAATGAATCAGGGGAAACTATGCTTTACAATACGAGAAATATTCCAGCATTAGTTACAATAACAGCCTGAAGAACACATTTTTCTAAAATGATGCAGATGAACTTTGAAGGTAATGTGAAGAGTTGCCTTCAGCATGTCGTACTGTGCCAAAGCACTTAATTATGGGTAATCAAAAGTTATTAAAAAACCTATCTGGTGAGAGCAGGATGCTTCTGTGGGGAAACTAGTATCTCTTGCAGCGAAAGCGAAAAGCAGGTCTTCAAAAACCTGACATGGTTTAGCTTCGAGGGCATGTCTGGGCCTTGAGTTTATTTCCCTGACCTGAACTTTAAACTGAGAAATCTTTGGCTTCACTTGCGGCGTGTAACTCATGTCAATCGGGATTAAAAAGCTTTCTTGAGAAGAACCGAGTCAATAAAAGTTATTTTTTTGACATTGATTGAGAACCTTTATAAAACGGATAGTTCCGGTTCTTGATTCTGATTGGATGAGCCACGTTCGAAGCTGGTGTAAATTATTCTAGTACAAACATACACCTTTGTTTACGTTTGTGTGTTGCTTGGCAACCACTTTATTGCAACCACAACTGTTTCTGAGGAACTACATTGTTTGGTGGAAGAATACTGTTTTTATTAATATCATTACACTTTATTTGCTCTGTTTTACTTTGTGAAACCTTACTACGTATATGGAATAACCATTTTATAAAAGCAATAAGCCCCGTGAAGCCGTGGTTTACAGTGAATTTATAACAGCTAAGGGGGTGTTATAGATTATAACAGCTCCTTAGCTGTTATAAATTCACTGTAAACCACGGCTTCTTGGGGCTTATTGCTTTATTAACATCCATGGAATCTTTCCATTCCACAAAAGGTTCTTTATAGTAGAAAAAGTTCTTTACACTATTAAAAATAAAGGTTTTCACAGCGATGCCATAGAAGAACCATTGTTGGTACTCTAAAGAACCTTTCAGTTATAGTTCCTAAAAGAACCATATTTTTCTTGGTGTAAAGAACATTTTATTAATCTAAAGAACCTTTTAACACTATAAAGAATCTTTTCTGGAATGGAAAGATTGCATGGATGCTGAAGGTTCTCGATGGAACCATTAATGCCAAAAAGAACCCTTATTTTTAAGAGTGTAGATTATTATTTTAAAAATGGTAAGAACTGCTAACTGAACGTTTCTTTGAGAAACCTCAAATGGTTCTTCTTCAGCATCACTGTGAAAACTCCCTTCCGAACCTTTATTCTTAAGAGTGTAATATACACCGACTTAAGCATGTGGTCTGGGAAAACGCCCATCGTCCTTTATTCTATATAATTGCGTTCCTATGGCTGACTCACCCGGGCAGGCAGTCTCCGCATACGGCGTTGCTGGTGGTGGAGCAGTTCCCCTTCTGGAAGCGGTTGAGGAGGGAACAGTCCAGACAGGGCTTGCATTTCTGCAGGCTGCGGTCCTCTTTGAAGCGACTGGCTCTGCAGGGCACACACTGGGCATCCTCCCCATAGCCAAAGCCACATTCCTGCGAGGATTAATGAAAGATATCTCACTGCTGTGGAAGGGAAGGGCGAGGGAGAGCCGCGCTAAAGAAAAGCGCCAATGTGGACTAACAAGAGGGCGAGATGAAATAATGATCACAGTGTGTGTGTGTGTGTGTGTGTGTGTGTGTGTGAGATCCCCCCGCTGAACAAAGGCCAAGCTTCTTTTGAGAGAGTCTATCTTACACAGGCAATAATCTCCCTGACTCTCACGGGATCAATGAACAGCCTTCTGCTCCGGGCCCCCGAAGGGCTCCGCATTTGAACCAGAAAGGCCCACGGGGACGCCCATTGTTGGTTTATTGGGAGTTTATTGCAGAGGTTTTGTCAGGCCTCTCTTCGGCTAAAGTGTGCGTGAGAGATATTGATATTGAGAGGTTTTGGTAAGCGTAATGCGGAAAGAGAAGAAATCCCTTAAACTAAAAGATTTACTGAGATTGAAGATTTTACGTTTTAGTAATGCAAACACAAAAGATTTAAGTTTGCTTATATAATGTTTACACAATAAACTTTGCTTTCTCTGTTAGTTTCTAACCACAGAATCAGGAATACACCCACATTTCAAAATTAAAATTAAAATGATAACATTTAATGGTAACACTTTATTTCGATAGTCCACTTTAGACATTCTGTTAACAGTAAGTAACTTTGCAACTACATGTCAACTAGCAGTTAGTAGAGTATTAGTAGACTGTCTGCTTAATATCTTCTAACACTTTCTTTGTCAACATTCTACTAACCCTAAACCTACCCTAACAGTCTACTCTGAGAATTAGTTGACATGTAGTTGACATATAGTTACAAAGTTACTTATAGTTAATAGAACGT
>NW_015660490.1:786129-800864 GCF_001515625.1 Sinocyclocheilus rhinocerous | reverse complement strand
GAAGCCGTGGTTTACAGTGAATTTATAACAGCTAAGGGGGTGTTATAGATTATAACAGCTCCTTAGCTGTTATAAATTCACTGTAAACCACGGCTTCTTGGGGCTTATTGCTTTATTAACATCCATGGAATCTTTCCATTCCACAAAAGGTTCTTTATAGTAGAAAAAGTTCTTTACACTATTAAAAATAAAGGTTTTCACAGCGATGCCATAGAAGAACCATTGTTGGTACTCTAAAGAACCTTTCAGTTATAGTTCCTAAAAGAACCATATTTTTCTTGGTGTAAAGAACATTTTATTAATCTAAAGAACCTTTTAACACTATAAAGAATCTTTTCTGGAATGGAAAGATTGCATGGATGCTGAAGGTTCTCGATGGAACCATTAATGCCAAAAAGAACCCTTATTTTTAAGAGTGTAGATTATTATTTTAAAAATGGTAAGAACTGCTAACTGAACGTTTCTTTGAGAAACCTCAAATGGTTCTTCTTCAGCATCACTGTGAAAACTCCCTTCCGAACCTTTATTCTTAAGAGTGTAATATACACCGACTTAAGCATGTGGTCTGGGAAAACGCCCATCGTCCTTTATTCTATATAATTGCGTTCCTATGGCTGACTCACCCGGGCAGGCAGTCTCCGCATACGGCGTTGCTCGTGGTGGAGCAGTTCCCCTTCTGGAAGCGGTTGAGGAGGGAACAGTCCAGACAGGGCTTGCATTTCTGCAGGCTGCGGTCCTCTTTGAAGCGACTGGCTCTGCAGGGCACACACTGGGCATCCTCCCCATAGCCAAAGCCACATTCCTGCGAGGATTAATGAAAGATATCTCACTGCTGTGGAAGGGAAGGGCGAGGGAGAGCCGCGCTAAAGAAAAGCGCCAATGTGGACTAACAAGAGGGCGAGATGAAATAATGATCACAGTGTGTGTGTGTGTGTGTGTGTGTGTGTGTGTGAGATCCCCCCGCTGAACAAAGGCCAAGCTTCTTTTGAGAGAGTCTATCTTACACAGGCAATAATCTCCCTGACTCTCACGGGATCAATGAACAGCCTTCTGCTCCGGGCCCCCGAAGGGCTCCGCATTTGAACCAGAAAGGCCCACGGGGACGCCCATTGTTGGTTTATTGGGAGTTTATTGCAGAGGTTTTGTCAGGCCTCTCTTCGGCTCAAGTGTGTGCGAGAGAAATTGATATTGAGAGGTTTTGGTAAGCGTAACGCAGAAAGAGAAAGCCCTTAAAATAAAAGATTTACTAAAGATTAAACATTTAAAAAAAAGAAGATTTAATAATGCAAACACCCAGTTTCTAACCACAGAATAAGGAATGCACGCAACCAAATTTTTAAATTTAATTATAATATAAATCAAATTTTTGCCATTCAATTTTATAATTTATTTGATAATTTTTACATTTTATAAAGAAATTATACATTGTGAATAAATTATGATATAAATATACTGTTCAAATATATAAAATTAAGATAAAAGCTAAATTCAATTTCAAAAAAGCTAGTACAGATCTCTAGTTCAGATAGAACCACTCAAAAGTTTTGCTTGTTTGTTTGTTTTTTAAGAAATTAAATTTGATGCATTAAACCGACAGACATTTGCAAATTGCAAAAAAAATTCAAATAAAAGAAAGAAAAATGTTTCCACAAAAATATTAAGCAGCTGTTTTCAACATCGATAATAATAATAAAAAAATGTTTCTCAAGCAGCAAATTAGCATATTAGAATAATTTGTGAAGGATCATGTGACACTGAAGACTGAAGTAATGGCTGGAATCAATTCAAATAAAAGATCACAGGAATAAATTACATTTTAAAATATATTAGAATATTAAACAGTTGTTTTAAAGTGTAATAATATTTCACAATGTTACTGTTTTTACTATACTTTCGTCAACCAAACATATCATTGATGAGTATAAGAGACTTCTTATAGTTAACTGTAATTATTAAAAATAAAAATGTGTAAAATGAAACTGACTAAAACGTGAAGAAATCTAGTATAGATGTCAGTTCATGTTCTTTAAGAAATTTAAATTTTTTATTTTTTTTTTGGGGGGGGTGAAATACAACCCAGACCCAAATACAATGTTCTTGACAGGTTTCGTGAGATTCACCCAGAAAAGCGATCTGTGTATGTACACAAGTCCAGATCAGGAAAGAAACCTGAGGAGAGCACTCAATGTCTAGCTGTGGGGTCGAGAGGAATTCTCAGCGCTCTTGAATAATACGAGACAACACCCTTTGCATTGTTCCCTAAGTACAGGCCTATTTCATTTCAATAAAAGATCTAAAACAGTGCAGTTTGTGTAATAATATGAGGCAAATTGTACCGTACACATGCAAAGTTTAAGCAAAACGTTACAAAGAGACCACAGGGAAAGCGTCTACATGAGCAAGCTCGCCATTTCAGTTGACAGGGTGAGGATTTTAACAATAGAACAGAATACCGTTGCCTTTAGCTTAGTAATAGCAACAAAACACTAGTATTATGCACACAAGTGAGACAGAGAATTAATCTGGGAAGATGTTCTAATGGGTTCAGAATGGTCTTTCCTCGAACTGTGACGAACAACATTTGCTGGCCATGTTTCTGTACAGCATGTTGGACTTTGACGTTTTGCCACATTGAGTTTGACATTAAGAAGTGAAACGTAAGCAAACGTTTTTTTCCAGGCTCCAGGATCTAAGCTGAAATCTAAAGTGCCGCTTAATTAGCATTACTCAGAACAGCTTTTCCCCCTCCTGGTCCACCCACTTCAATAAACAATACCAGAGTCTTTTCAAAACTCTACTGACAGTAATCAATCTGGAATACGCTCGTTTGTTTTTTAATCCTTTCCACATTGATATAATTCTTGGGAATCTCGCGGGCATATGTTCAGCTTTCACTGAGCCAGATTTCTCAAACCATTTAAGTTAAGCAAAGCTTCATGGAATTCAAATAATGCCTTATGGCCCCATGCAACAGAATTCATCAATCAAGATCAATCAAGGCATTTATTAATGAAACCCACCAGCAATGTGACACTAATTCAAAACACAGTTTTCTGTTTTCAGTCTAGTTCTGACTAAAAGATCTTGTGTTCTCTCGATACGTGTCAGCTAGAGGAACAAGAGTTCATGCAAAAATGAAAATTCTGTCATCATTTACAAATTTCATTATGAGAACCAATGCAGAATATCTGCACAAATGAGTTCTGACATACAGGGTGCACTCTTAAAAATAATGGTGCTTCAAAAGGTTCTTCAAGCGATGCCATAGAAGAACCATTTTTTTTCCATTCAGTCAAAGGCTCTTTAAAGAACCATATCTTTTTTACCTTTTTATAATCTGAGGAACCTTCTTTCGCCACAAAGAACCTTTTGTGAAACAGCAAGGTTCTTCAGATATTAAAGGTTCTTTATGGAACCATTTAGACAAAAAGGTTATTCTATTGCATTGTGAAGCACCTTTATTTTGAAGAGTGTGCAGCAAGATTTCTGGTGAATGACTTAAGAGTCCGTTTCTCACACAAAGCTATTGTATGGCATCAGAAGACTAGGAAATGTCAAAAATCATATCAATATCAAGTCATACAGATTTGGAACAACATAGATGATAGAATATTTATTTTGTATAAAGTATTGCTTTAAAAATGCACATTTATTTTACACATGTTTATTTTTATTTGTTCAAAATAATAAAGTAATGATTTTGTGACATATTTATACAATTTAAAATAACCATTTTCTATTTTAATATAAACTACCAGTCAAAGGCTGGAAAATATTTCATATTGTCAAATAATATAATTAATAGTGTAATAATATAAAAAAAATAAAAATATTAAAAAATTGTAATATAATAAAATAATGTATTATTTATAATAATAATATTATTAATAATAACAATACTGTAAATGGTAATATTGTAAAATATTATTACAATTTTTAAAAAAAGTCTCAATTTGAATATATATTTTAAAATGTAATTTATTCCAGTGATGGCAGAGCTGAATTTTCATTGACATGCTCAGTTATAATCAGTTATTCAGTTTGTACTGCTTAATATTTTTGTGGAAACCATTATACATTTTTTCAGGATTTTTTCGTGACTATTAAGTAAAAAAAAACAGCATTTATTTGTAATTTAAATCTTTTGTAACATTATAAATATCTTTACTGTGACTTTTGGATAATTTAATGTGTCCTTGTGGAATCAAAGTATTATTTTTTTTTTTGTACTTACTCCAAACTTTTGAATGGTACAGCTTCCTCTCCAGCAGGGCATGAAGGATTGGGGGGGGGTGAATAAAAGAGGTATGGTCACTCTGTTTGAAGGCATGATGCCATTCCCGGAGAGATAATCAACAAGAGAGCGAAGGGGGACAGAGAAATCTAAGGAGCTCTGTAACCCCCTGTGGTTTGTCTGTTGGAGTGTGCTGCTGGGATCTTCCAATGTTTAGAAGTTCAAACAGACAGCTGAACCTGAGATAAAAGCTATTCAGGCTCCCAAATACAGCTCAGAATGAGTCTACATGTCAGAGCTGTGGCTTAGTAGATTTCACTGCGAGCTGTGGTGCTAATATTGGCAATAAGAGTTTGAATCTGGCTCGCAACATTTCCTAATCCTGTTTCCCCCAACATTTTCCGTCCTCTCTGTGTTATCATTTCAGCAAAAAATTTCATAACAGAATGTGTCTACGTGTCAGGGCCGTGGCTTAGTTGTTATCACTGTGAGCTGCGGTGCTCATAACAGCAACGGGAGTTCGAATCTGGCTCGCAACATTTCCTAATCCTGTTTCCTCCAACTTTTTCCGTCCGCTCTCTGTGTTATTATTTCAAGAAAAAATGTCAAAAGCAGAATGTTTCTAAGTGTCAAAGCTGTGGTTGTTCACTGTGAGCTGCGGTGCTCATACGGGCAACAGGAGTTTGAATCGGTCTCGCAACATTTCATAATCCTAGCTGGACATCAGATAAAAGCCAAAAGGATTCAGGCTTCTGAATATGACTCAGAATGTGTGTATGTGTCAGAGCCGTGGTTTAGTAGTTATTTCTGTAAGCTGTGGCACTCAAAAAAAAACATGTAACATGTCCTATTCCTGTTTTCCCCATAATTTCCTATCCGCTCTCTGTTATCATTTCAATAAAGAAATATCAAAAGCAAAATGTGTCTTTGTGTCACAGCCATTGTTTAGTAGTTATTACTATGAGCTGTGATGCCCATAAGAGCAGTGGCAGTTCGAATCTGGCTTGCAACATTTCACAATCCTAGCTGGACATCAGATAAAAGTAAACGAGTATTCAGGCTCGCAAATATGGCTCAGAATGTGTCTACATGTCAGAGCTTTGGCTTAGTAGTTATCACCATAATCTGTGGTACTCATAAGGGAAAAAGGAGTTTGAATCTGGCTTGCAACATTTCATAATCCTAGCTGGACGTAAGAAAAAAGACAATGAGGATTCAGGCTCCAAATTATATTGCTCAGAATGTGTTGATGTGTCAGAGCTGTGGCTTAGGTTCTCATAATGGTTCAAATCTGGCTCACAACATTTCCTAATAGTGTTTCCCCCATCATTTCCTGTCCTCTCCTGTTATCATTTCATCAAAAACTGTCAAAGGCAGTCACAACACAAACGAATGGTTTCCCCCCAACACAACTCCCGTCTAAATAGATTTATTATATAATATATAATCTATAATAAATAGATTTGTTTTGGCAGAGCCATGTTAGAACAGCTAGCACACATGCTTAAATTGATCTGTTGTGCTCATGAGGGCAATCTGAGTTTGAATCCAACTTGCAACATTTTCTAATCCTGTTTCCTACATCATTTCCTGGCTGCTTCCTGCTGCTGTTTTTAAAAAAGTCAAGAGGTCAAGAGGTCAATACACACTATAATGCCCAAACAGTTACAATACGACAGTGATCAACAGTACAGTACAACCTAAATTAAATCTATTGTACATGTTATATAACCTCTAATAACAGATATGTATGATTTTGCTATAAAATGAAAAGTTAAGAATGCCACCTCTATTCTTTTCAAACGCCTGTTTTCACATTCCAGAATCATCCAGGAACAATCTTGTCTAAGAGGACTCACCAAACCAATACCTGCAAGTACCATTTTTCCACTATCTCCGGATCAGATTTGAGTGAGAAGCCAAGCAAAACAGCAGGATGGATGTGTGATAGAGGGGAAAGCTGCATGGAGTAAAGCAAGTTCAGACACACAAGTGGTTTGAAGTCATCATATTCAAACCCCAAAAACACTCTATTCTACTAAATTATCCTGAAGTATTGCTCATCAGTACTTCCTATCAAAGCAAAGGGTGAACTTCTTACTTCACCCAACAGGTAAGCTTTAAGGGTAAATCTCATGAAACCTGTCACCCCAAAATCAAAAGAAGAAAATAATATTTTGCTAAAATAAATTCAGCTTGGGAATATTATAGTATTAAAAAAATCACTGCATTACAGCAATATGTAAACTTTATTTGATCCATATATAACCTTTATATGTACTTACTTGTCATAAAAAATAATGTAATAATGCAAAATATCAATGATCCTAAAAAAGATTTTAGTGTATCTATACAAAAAAAAAAAAAAGATTTATTTTTTCTTTATTTATTCTTTATTTTTTCTTTACTAAATGAATTGAAAGTGAATATATTAAAATCTATTAAAAAGGCTAAAATAAGCCAAAAAAAAAGTTGCTAAGATGGGTTTCATTTAGCCGCTCAAAAAGTTGAGATGCAATCCTCCATGACGCTTAGCAGTCAGGAATATGAGTGAATGTTTATGAGGTCTGTTTTGAAGAAACTGCACATCTGCATAAGGATGAATTTGTTGACGGGTTGAGAAGATAATTCATCAAAAGTCCTGATTTATTTCCAGAATCCTTTAAAGCAATAGTTGAAAAGCAATGAAAGTCATCATTTATTCACCCTTATGTTGTTCCAAGCTCCTATCTGTCCAACTTTGTCCGATTTGTGAAGAAATCTTTCACAAGATTTCTTGTGAAAACAAGACTCTTTCTTTCCCAAGACTCTTTCTTGAAAAGAGTCAGATCTTTTCAAGAGCGATGGGCAGTACAGTTGTAAAACTTCTGTGCTTCTGTCTCAAATGTGAAGCACACTGCATCAAAATGTATATAATAAAATGTAAAACATATATTGGAGCTTGTGTTACCACGTCACCAAGGGAGGGCGGGCGATGCATAAAACATCATTAAAACACTGTTAACTAAATATTTGTGATCAACCTCAAGATGCCACTGAGGTGTCAATTTGCTATGTATTGAAGCTTCGAATCATTGTTTGAGTTCACAAAACCACCTGACTGATTCGTTCTCAAATCAAACTGATTCAGTTCCCGAGATTCGATGATCCAGTTGCAGTGGTTAACAGCCTACTAGATGCATCTGCATGCTAAATTCTCCTTTTCTGTTCCACAAAGGAAAGTCAGTTTTGAATGACATGAGGCTGTGTAAATGATTTCATTTTTGTGTGAACTATCACTTTAACAATTACAAAATGCCTTATCAACACAACTTTATCTTAGCTGCTATCGCCCTTTTAGGTGAAAAACAGTGTGTAGGTGGGGTTTTACAAGCTGTTTGACTAGTCATGGATCTCTGAGAAACAAGCAAAAGGGTGTCATGTGAACTTTTCTTCTGCTCTTACAAAACAAATCATCTGGAAGAGCTTCTGAAGTGTCAGACACTAAAACAACAAAAATGTTAAGGTGTTGCTGTCGTTATTACAGCTATTCTAAGGTTAAGTGTAATTTCTATAGTAAAGATAATGACTCTTTTTAAACAGGTTTCCCCAGCACTCCTCCCATCTGCCATTGGTCACAACAAACAGATAGCCCCGCCCCCAAACCTACACCATTGGTTGAGCCACTGATGCTGTTGCTGGGCAGGTCGGGATGTTCAAACAAACAAAGCAATGTTTTGATAGCTCCACATAGACAAAGTGTTTATACTTTTTTGGAAAATAAACCTACTCCTACTAGTATCTGCATATTAAACTGGGATAAGAGAAAGTATTTTAACATCGAAACTAAAGTAACTCAAACACCACATGATATTGTCCTTGGCTCCAAAGAATAGGGTAAACCACTAGTGCTTTAATGGAAAAAGTAGGCAATCATTCACTACCTCCTCAGGCCCCAAAGCATTAATTGGCCGAAAACATCTGAAGCATTGAAGAGTATAAGCAATAAGTGTGTGTTCATGTGTACCGACATGAAAGTCGTGTGGTTAAAAGTAGCACATCCAGCAGCCTGATGTACCTGCATTTACCCAGGCATAAACTGTGTAATGATTTCCACACTCCAGAAATACCCCAGACCTCCGTTTAGATTAGGTTTGTAGTACAAAACCACTTAATTTCTTAACATGCCATGTTTACAAGGCCTTGGAATTCTCACGTGTGGCAATGACATTAAAAGGCTTGAAGGAAAAATAGAAGATTGTGAGCAGAAGTGTGGGTGTAACTGATTAAAGCGTGGCCAGCGCTCTACAAAGGAGAACAGCGGTTTACCCTCTCTCTTTATGAAAAGGAGGAAGCAATAAATAATCGGTTGGGACAAGCTATTCAAAACATTGGCATCCCCTCTTTATTGGTGAACTCTTTGCTTTTGGCCAGTTTGGTCTTGAAGTCTTTCATGAAAACTGATGGGAACGCGTCTCTCGGTCCCAGATTTAATCGCATACGTGGTCTTTTTTAAAAACAACTCTGAGTATAAAGGTCTAAATATATCTGCATATTAATCTGACTGTGGTAGGTGCTGAACGGAAAGAATTCCAGAATTAAAGGGTTAGTTCAGCCAAAAATGAAAAGTCTGTCATTAATTACTCACCCTCGTGTTGTCAAAGTATTATTTTTTTTTTGTACTTACTCCAAACTTTTGAATGGTACAGTATCATGGTTTCCACAAAAATACTAAGCAGCACAACTGTTTTCAACATTGATAATAAGAAATGTTTCTTGAGCACCAAATCCAAATGACATTCTAAAATATATTACAATAAAAAAATGGTTATTTTAAATTTTAATAATAATAATAATAATAATAATACAATTTTTACTTTATTTTTGAACATATAAATGCAGCCTTGGTTAGCATAAGACACTTCTTTCAAAAACACTAAAAAATTATTTATTAACTTTTTTTAAAAGGAAAAAAAAAAAGACCTCTTGACATCTTAGAAATCTGCATCTTCAGCTTTATAAACAGCACAATCTGTAACCGTGATCCATTAAACAAACACATCTCCTCAAACTATCCCGTTCCCACCAGTCGCATTCCAGCAGAGGAGCGTCATGCGGAGAAAAGTGCATTGGCATCCCCTCTTTATTGGTGAACTCTTTGCTTTTGGCCAGTTTGGTCTGGAAGTCTTTCATGAACTCTGTGAAACTGATGGGAACGCGTCTCTCGGTCCCAGATTTAATCGCATACGTGGTCTTTTTTAAAAACAACTCTGAGTATAAAGGTCTAAATATATCTGCATATTAATCTGACTGTGGTAGGTGCTGAACGGAAAGAATTCCAGAATTAAAGGGTTAGTTCAGCCAAAAATGAAAAGTCTGTCATTAATTTCAGTTTTGGGTGAACTAACCCTTTAAGCTCAAAGGGAACCAAATCAAAGGAACAGAGTGCTTTGGATATTATTTCTTGATTTAAGCTGTAATCTTTTTAGGAAATTAAAAATACAAGTTTTATACATGCACTAATGTTTCAAATTAGGCTAAAAGAAAAAATAAGTAACCTAGTGCAGAATTGGCAAACCTTGGATAGCTCTTGTCCAGCATCACACTGCCGGCAGGGAATACAGTTTCCAAACGTATCCTTGTATTCCTGCTCCCTGCAATCTCTTCTCTCCTCTGCCATAACTGCAAACTGTGAGGAACATGAAACAAGCATGATTAATTATTCCATAATAGCATTGGAGGTTTACCAAATTGGAGTGCAAGTAAAAGGTAGTGTAAATGATAGTGTACAGTCATTTAGAGCAAATCTCAGAATATCATTTCTAGCAAAAGGTGCTAATATGAACGAAACATACCATAACACACAGTGGAAGGACAAGTATCCACTGAAGAGGAAAACTGGAGAGGATCAGAACCCGGGGCATTGTGAAAGGTCTTTCCCACATACACTGTGAAAGCACAAATCCTTTGATGAATGATTAATGGAGGACACTATTTGCATTATCTTTCAAAACGGTGTGAACACCAAGCAAACAATGACTACTATTATAAATAAATACCCTTTTGTGCTTTTTTAATGTTCATAATAAAGCATAATAAAAAGGCATAATCTGTAGATGTTTAATTTTTAAAGAGGTTTAACACTGACTGAGTTGGAAGAAAAGTCTTTCTATATGATTTTATTTAGCTGGAAGTATCAGCCAATTCAGATAATTAACAACATACAGATGCCGATCATTAAAAATATAGTAATATTGGCCAATAATGATCTATCAGACTCAATAATAACATGATAATTTACACACACACTAGGGCTGTGCAATATATCGAAATTATCGAAATATCGCAAATGTACATATCGCAATATGCATATCGCTACAGTTTGCAATATTTGGGGCCATGAACAAAAGACAAAGAAGTTGTTGTAGGGTCGCATATCGCATATCGCATTATTTAATGAGTTATCGCATATCGCATTTTTCTTCAATATCGCACAGCCCTAACACACACACACACACATATACATATATATATATATATATGCAAAAAACATAAGAACATTGCACATTTATATATTATATGTAAACAACTATTGACATATTAACTGTATATATAACTGTTTATTAAAACTGCCTCAATCAGAAAAATTATAACCCTCCTTCAAGAAAAACTGTAATTTGGCCGATAATTATTAATTTGCCGGTGTTACACTGGTTATATACTTGATATCCGAGAGAGAGAGAGAGAGAGAGCGAGAGAGAGAGAGAGAGAGAGAGAGAGAGAGAGAGAGATCTATTACTATTGTTGTTGTTATTCATGTAATACTACATTGCGTTGTGTACATGTTGAAACCAGACTTCAAAACATAATAATGCATAGTATAAAACATAGTCTAAATAACTTTTTCTGTTTGAACTTTTTGACCTGACATAAAAAAGTAATGGACGAATGTAAAAAATTACACTAATGGACGAATGAAAAAATAGGTCCCTTAAATTAATTATAAGCTATAGCTATGCATGCACTATGTATGTGTATATGTGTGTGTGTGTGTGTGTGTATGTTTCGTGTAGTTTTCCTTAAGGTACTAATTTTTGGATTCATATTATGTGCGGTCAAAGCAGCGCTGCAACTGTGTGCAAAACTTTCTTACCGATAATGAGTCGCTCGAGAGATTGCCGTCTCCTACGGAAAGCTGCTCGGGATGTGATCCAGTGTGCTCGCCGCTGAGGTCTGAACCCGTCCCGTGTCCAGCTCTGAAGTAAGAGCTCAGATGAAAGCCTGCGGTCTGATGCCTGTAATCTGATCTCCCATCAGCATGCGCATCAAAGCTTCAGACACGTCCTGGACAAAAGCGCTTTAAACGAGCCTGTTTATTCACTTACACCCCTCCATGTGTTAATCCGAATATCTGCAAATGCACAAACTCCGATATGAAAACAAGGACGGTCTAACTGCATGATCCCGGGGCAGGCATGGGTTTAAAGCAACAGCTCGGTCTTGTGTGATCTGATCTGCTGCGCGGGTTTGATGCAGAATTCCCTTTCATCGAGTGACGTCACCTGACGTGCAGCGATTGGCTGGATTATCTGCACGCAGAGGAGACTTTTCACATCGAGTTCGATTTCTTGAAATCAAATCTCTTACATTCACTGGCTCCAAAAAAAAAAAAGTATTTGAACAATGGAGTCACACTTACATAAGAATGCCATTAGATGGCAGAATACCAAACCAGTGGCATTTATTTATTTATTTATTTATTTAAATAAATTAATAAATAAATAAATAAAGCAGTTTTCAAGAAAAAAAAAACATTTAATAAAAATAAGTTTGTGGCCATTAAGTTAGATAACAGAATACCAAACCGGTGGCATTTATTTGTTTAAATAAAGAAATGAATAAATAAATAAATAAATAAATAAATAAATAAAGCACATGCGGTTTTCAAGAAAAAAAAACATTTAATAAAAATAAGTTTGTGGGAAAAAAAGTTTTTGCTTTTTGTCTGGACGTAATGAATGTTCAATTAAATTCTGTAGTACTTTCAATGTTCAAAGATGTACTAGTACTGGGGGCCCTCTGCTGGTGTGCTAAAGCTAAGCCACATGTGGTTCTCAGTTGTGTGCTGTCATCTGGGCCATACACAGTACCACAATATGAATGGTAGACCAAACGAAACAGATAGCAAAACATATCTGGTGTGGCCTATAGTGTTCAGACATGTCATATCTAGGCAGATGTGACAGCTTGCATCCACATTTGGCACAAAAGTTCTTGATGTCTGGGATGTTAATACAATGAATGTGATAAATGTTAAGGAAAATATAAGATTTTGAGTCAAGTCTGATTGCTAAAATGCTTTCATCATTTAATATTTTGTACTAATGTTGGGTAACAACTGAACACAATAAAAGCACACTAATGTACACTCAGACATGAGTCATCTTTTGATGAAGGTAGATTTTAAATAAAATCTTAATTGTTTTCTCAGGATGAAAGTATTACTACATGCGAGGCTGTATTTATTTGATTTAAAATTCAGTAAAACAGTTTGTGAAATATTATTACAAATGTAATGTATTCCTGTTATGCAAAGCTAAATTTTCAGTTTTCAGTGTCAAATGATACAGAAATTATTCTAATATTCTGATTATTTTTTTTTTTTGATGGATTAAAAGTTAAAAAAAGAACAGCATTTATTTGAATAATAAAAAAGCAGACTTTTGTTTCCCACAATCAACATTTTTATTAAAGCCAACATGAAATGACTGAGCAAAAGGTATATTAACAATTGCTAAAAAAGGGAATGTGACAGATTAGATGAACGAATAAAAAAAAAAAAATAGGCTAGGGTGCAAAGTCATTATAGTTTTTTTTCTGTTTTATATATGTCTACAGTGTGTATACAGTTCATGTTTAAAGAATCTACTATATCCTTTCATTTTACATTTTAAACCAACTTCATCCTTTATTACACAATTTGAATTATTAAAAGGTTAGTTCACCCAAAAAGCAAAGATAATTTCACTTTATTTGTGTGACTTTATTTTGTGAAACAGAAAATGGAGATGTTTAGCATCATTCACTTTCATTGCATCTTTTTTCCCTTACAATAAAAGTGAATTATGACTGAGATTGTCATAACATTCTCCCTTTTGCGTGTTACTTTCTCACTTTTTGCATCCAGGTTCTTTGGTTAAAGCACACTCTCTGAACAGAGACTAATGATGCATGTGCTACTGAGGAACCTGCTGAAGTGCAGGTCGCTTTGGTCAAAGTGAAGGTGTCATGGGGTAGCTGGTGGGACAAGCGGTTCAGCCATTATGTCAATCCACACACTAACAATCCCAAGAAACTCCAAAATGATGTGACAGATCAGTTATGACTGAATTAAGCAACAACAGCTCTGACTTAAGCTCAACAGCTCTTCTGGAAGCACTGAAATCGACACGCACACTGTTTGAAACCCAACTCTTTGTTGTGTTGATGTTGGATCTCATCAAAGCACATTATTTTAGTCTTCCCGTGTAGGATCCATCCAGAATCTGAGCATCACGGTATGTAACATCCTCACTACTTGCGTCACCGCACTCATCTGTAAGGAATGAGACAGTTATTTGTAAAAACACATGTTTAGTTAGATATGTAAATGGAGACATATTGACTTTTATTGTTTTTATACAGTACACAGCTGATCATGCTGTAAATAATGTTACAACCTAGTTAAAATATTTTGAGAATTGGAAAAATTATATATATCACATACATATACAGGCATAACATTATGACCACCTTCCTAATATTGTGTTGGTCCCCCTTTTGCTGCCAAAACAGCCCTGACCCTATGCAGCCCCATACGCAACAAACTGCGATGCATTATGTATTCTGACACCTTTCCATCAAAACCAGCATTAAGTTCTTGAGCAATTTGAGCTACAGTAGCACTTCTGTTGGATCGGACCACACGGGCCAGCCTTCGCTCCCCACGTGATTATACATTTATGTACTGAGTAATATTAATGAACAACATGTACTAACTAGGGTTAGGATTAGGGTTTGGTTCAAGTCTATTGCATTGTGCATGATTTACCGACATTACTATAGTCAGTACATGTTACATATGTAACAAAAACACAGTAAAATAAAGTGTTACTAAAACTACTGTCACTATTTAAAGTATCTTATGCTCACCAAAGCTGCATTTATTCGATTAAAAAAATGCAGTGAAACAGTAATATTGTGAAATATTATTACAATTGTTATTTGATTAAAAAATGCAGTAAAACAGTAATATTGTGAAATATTATTACAATTTAAAATAACTGTTTTCTATCTGAGTAATTTCAAAAGTAATTAATTCCTGCGATGGCAAAGCCGATTCCCTTTCAAGGGAACTTCGAACTGCGTCCTCTAGGGGTCGCTATGGGGAACGCCTCGTCGTGACCCGTGTCTGAAGCATACATGGAAAAAACACCAACTTGTTGGCCGGCGACAGCCATGACGTCACTACCGGTGCGACTAT
>NW_015660490.1:783797-784992 GCF_001515625.1 Sinocyclocheilus rhinocerous | reverse complement strand
GGCATAACATTATGACCACCTTCCTAATATTGTGTTGGTCCCCCTTTTGCTGCCAAAACAGCCCTGACCCTATGCAGCCCCATACGCAACAAACTGCGATGCATTATGTATTCTGACACCTTTCCATCAAAACCAGCATTAAGTTCTTGAGCAATTTGAGCTACAGTAGCACTTCTGTTGGATCGGACCACACGGGCCAGCCTTCGCTCCCCACGTGCATCAATGAACCTTGGCCGCCTGTTCACCGCTGTTTCTTCCTTGGACCACTTTTGACAGATTCGGACCACTGCAGACCGGGAACACCCCACAAGAGCTGCAGTTTTGGAGATGCTCTGACCCAGTCGTCTAGCCATCACAATTTGGCCCCAGAGATCGAGAAGGAATGGAAGAGGCCATTTTCCTCACGCATCCATTGATTCCAGCATACGAGTTATGCCAATATCGATGCGATGCGCGAACAGCCTTCGCTCCCCACATGAATCAATGAACCTTGGCCGCCTGTTCACCGCTGTTTCTTCCTTGGACCACTTTTGACAGATTCGGACCACTGCAAACCGGGAACACCCCACAAGAGCTGCAGCATTTTTCCTGCTTCTCATCCATCAACTTTGAGGACAAAATGTTCACTTGCTGCCTAATACATCCCACCCACTAACAGGTGCCATGATGAAGAGATAATCAGTGTTATTCACTTCACCTGTCAGTGGTCATAATGTTATGCCTGATCGGTGTACATATATACATTAAACAAGGGTTTTTTTAACTTTTTGATACCACGGACCCCTTAATATGACTCCCTTCGCAAGTGACCCCTTATAATAGCAGCTATATAGATATAAAGACCCACTGATGTAGTGAAAAACAAAAAAATACAAATGAATGGGGGGGATGGGGGTTGATTATACATTTATGTACTGAGTAATATTAATGAACAACATGTACTAACTAGGGTTAGGATTAGGGTTTGGTTCAAGTCTATTGCATTGTGCATGATTTACCGACATTACTATAGTCAGTACATGTTACATATGTAACAAAAACACAGTAAAATAAAGTGTTACTAAAACTACTGTCACTATTTAAAGTATCTTATGCTCACCAAAGCTGCATTTATTCGATTAAAAAAACAGTAAAATCAGTAATATTGTGAAAAATTATTACAATTTAAAATAACTGTTTTCTATTTGAATATATT
>NW_015660490.1:779531-783787 GCF_001515625.1 Sinocyclocheilus rhinocerous | reverse complement strand
TGGGCTGTCGCCGGCCAACGTGTTGTTGGTGTTTTTTCAATGTATGCTTCAGAAACGGGTCATGACAAGGCGTTCCCCATAGCGACCCCTAGAGGACGCAGTGTCTCGTTCCCTACTCAGGGAACCATGGTTACATACGTAACCTGAGACGATTTTCAGCAAGCATATATAGCAACAATATTATTTATTTAAATAAATGAAATAAATTAAATAAATGAAACCTTAGTGAGAATAAGCGACTTCTTTCAAAAAAAAAAAAATCATAATTATTCCAAACTTTTTACTGGTATCTATGTACGTATGTATTGCCCCCATGCATTAAACTTTAAGCACACCTGTAGACACCATTCTGGTATATTTTCTTTGTAGTTTACGGCGCTTCTTTTCCGGAGGTCTGTAATAGCCGAGCCATAGTGTTGGATAAGGATTCTCTGCTGTAGGTTTCTTGTCAACAAAGTGAAAGCTGCACACGTACAGATTCTTCGGAGGCTTTTTCAAATAGAGGTTCCGAAGCCAAATCCTTCTGTCCTCTTCAGCAGTAGGCAGTCGATAGAAGGAAAACCACTGTGGACAGGAGCACTCTGATTTTGTGAACGGTTTGTGTTCTGGTATATTTTCTTTGTAGTTTACGGCGCTTCTTGTCCTGTGTTCTTTAATAGCCGAGCCATAGTGTTGGATAAGGATTCTCTGCTGTAGGTTTCTTGTCAACAAAGTGAAAGCTGCACACGTACAGATTCTTCGGAGGCTTTTTCAAATAGAGGTTCCGAAGCCAAATCCTTCTGTCCTCTTCAGCAGTAGGCAGTCGATAGAAGGAAAACCACTGTGGACAGGAGCACTCTGATTTTGTGAACGGTTTGTGATCATAACACTCTTGTTTTAGCCACAAGTTTAGTTTCGTTCTGTTATTGTGACAGCCGCGAACTGCACACGTCGTCCCAGAACTTCTCAAAGACATTCTATAACGACTCAAACGCAAAACTAACGGCGTACGCTAGGTTACTTTTATCAGTTACACACAAAACACCAGCCTACTGGAAATCCCGCCCATCTAACTCAAATATAAAGAGGTCTTGTTTGGAAGACTGCAAAAATAACAAATGAAACAATAAATGTAGCAAACAAGGCAGTGAAACTGGTTTACTCTATCTGAGGACGGGATAACTCGTTTTCACTGTTCTGACTTACTGATATTGTTACTGATTTTCCTCTTCTCTATTATTTAATTGCCCTAAAAGTGTATTACCGTAAATTGGAGAGAGCCCAAACTTGGCAGGATGGTCCCTTTGGGTCAAATTCTCTAAATATCATTAAGATTAACCAACAAACATGGCCAGCACCAACTTATAAAATCAAATCTGATTTGCCGACCTTCATGAAAACCAACATTTTTATATATAGTTTCAAATATGAGACTGTCTATAAAAACTTTGTTGGCTGGTTTTAGCTGGTCGCCAGCCTTGTCTTGGCTGGTCAGCAAGCTGGTTTTGGGGTAGTGTCCACTTCTTTAGCTGGTCTGGCTGGGAGACCAGCTAAAACCAGCTTAGCCAGCTTTAGCTGGTCGTCCAGCCTGGTCAGCTGGTCAGTAGGCTGGTTTAAGAGGGGTTTTGGACACTTCTTTAGCTCGTCAGGCTGGTCTTAGCTGGCCAGGCTGGGAGACCAGCTAAGACCAGCTACCATTTACAACTTGTCTGTAAACATTTGAATGTGATATCTGACCATGTCCATATAATGAATGTCAGTCCAACAATCTTCCTTTGTGTTCCAAAGAAGAAAGAAAGTGACAACATGAGGAAAGTAAATGAAAATTTTCATTTTGAGTAAACTATTGCTTAACTAATGCAATAAAGCTGGTGGAGTTATCCTGAAGCTGCTCTTGAAGCATCTTTATTGTGATGCAGGCATAAAAGTATTTCATCAATACGAATTAAAGAGCTTCACCTTACAGTGGTGAAATTCAGGTGTCGTTTAGAGTGTTGTAATTTATACTCTGCAGTGTTGTGCAGTATTTTCACTGATCACATAAACTGGGTTTTAACAGTGACACACTTGTTTTCAAGTTCCAAGTGGAAGGCATAGTCTGTTGACACAAGGACCTCCTCTGTGCAGCATGTGTGCTCATCATGACAACACATGCATAACTAAACATCCTTGCTCTGTTGTCAAGGTCACCATGATGTCTTCCTCAATGCAATGACTCGACCAGAACTGTGAACTGAGAGGCGATTTAATTGCTGGAAAATGCTTAAAAACTTCAGAGTTGAATAGGATTTAACCAAAGAGTCATTCAAATTCCATTTAAAAATATGGCTTTTTACTGTCTTCTGCTGTCAAAGAGAGAGGATTTTGTGGTTTCTAATGGATATAAGTTTGCACTTCATAATAACATAATGTGTACACTTATAAACACAAAACTATGCACAAGACTATAATCTAAAAGCAAATCTCCAAGTATGGGGTGAAGTAGCAGCGCTTCCCAATTGCTCCATGGGACAAGATTCCCCAGACTATTGCAGAGCTGCAACTGAGCTACAAACAAATCTATAATAACAAGCATTAGCAATCTGGCAATGAAGATTGAAAGCAATCTTCTAATGAAGGGAAGTGTGTAGCGGCCTAAAAACTAACTAAAGCCGCAGGAGTTGAGTGAGGGAATAAATTGTGACATGTCAATCATCCTTTACGTTTGTGTCTTGAGATTTATTTTATCCACCGAATACTTGACCAACATTGTGGCATTTCTTGAAGGATCAGAAGATTTGAATCAATACAAAAGTTTGAATGAATATAAGGTCAACAAAAAATGTGTGCTCCCACACTCACCCGTTATTAGCAAACAGGTTAATTTGCTGATTACAGCCTTGCAAAAAAAAAAAAAAAACAGCTAAAACCAGCCTAAGCTGGTTGGCTGGTTTTAGCTGGTCGTCCAGCCTGGTCAGCTGGTCAGTAGGTTGGTTTAAGAGGGGTTTTGGCCACTTCTTTAGCTCGTCAGGCTGGTCTTAGCTGGCCAGGCTGGGAGACCAGCTAAGACCAGCTACCATTTACAACTTGTCTGTAAACATTTGAATGTGATATCTGACCATGTCCATATAATGAATGTCAGTCCAACAATCTTCCTTTGTGTTCCAAAGAAGAAAGAAAGTGACAACATGAGGAAAGTAAATGAAAATTTTCATTTTGAGTAAACTATTGCTTAACTAATGCAATAAAGCTGGTGGAGTTATCCTGAAGCTGCTCTTGAAGCATCTTTATTGTGATGCAGGCATAAAAGTATTTCATCAGTACGAATTAAAGAGCTTCACCTTACAGTGGTGAAATTCAGGTGTCGTTTAGAGTGTTGTAATTTATACTCTGCAGTGTTGTGCAGTATTTTCACTGATCACATAAACTGGGTTTTAACAGTGACACACTTGTTTTCAAGTTCCAAGTGGAAGGCATAGTCTGTTGACACAAGGACCTCCTCTGTGCAGCATGTGTGCTCATCATGACAACACATGCATAACTAAACATCCTTGCTCTGTTGTCAAGGTCACCATGATGTCTTCCTCAATGCAATGACTCGACCAGAACTGTGAACTGAGAGGCGATTTAATTGCTGGAAAATGCTTAAAAACTTCAGAGTTGAATAGGATTTAACCAAAGAGTCATTCAAATTCCATTTAAAAATATGGCTTTTTACTGTCTTCTGCTGTCAAAGAGAGAGGATTTTGTGGTTTCTAATGGATATAAGTTTGCACTTCATAATAACATAATGTGTACACTTATAAACACAAAACTATGCACAAGACTATAATCTAAAAGCAAATCTCCAAGTATGGGGTGAAGTAGCAGCGCTTCCCAATTGCTCCATGGGACAAGATTCCCCAGACTATTGCAGAGCTGCAACTGAGCTACAAACAAATCTATAATAACAAGCATTAGCAATCTGGCAATGAAGATTGAAAGCAATCTTCTAATGAAGGGAAGTGTGTAGCGGCCTAAAAACTAACTAAAGCCGCAGGAGTTGAGTGAGGGAATAAATTGTGACATGTCAATCATCCTTTACGTTTGTGTCTTGAGATTTATTTTATCCACCGAATACTTGACCAACATTGTGGCATTTCTTGAAGGATCAGAAGATTTGAATCAATACAAAAGTTTGAATGAATATAAGGTCAACAAAAAATGTGTGCTCCCACACTCACCCCCTTCTTTCCCTGACATCCCCTACCCACAACAGGTGTTTTAACTCTCAAATAATTAATGACACGCCCACATTT
>NW_015660490.1:758637-779413 GCF_001515625.1 Sinocyclocheilus rhinocerous | reverse complement strand
TTTAGCTGGTCGTCCAGCCTGGTCAGCTGGTCAGTAGGCTGGTTTAAGAGGGGTTTTGGACACTTCTTTAGCTCGTCAGGCTGGTCTTAGCTGGCCAGGCTGGGAGACCAGCTAAGACCAGCTACCATTTACAACTTGTCTGTAAACATTTGAATGTGATATCTGACCATGTCCATATAATGAATGTCAGTCCAACAATCTTCCTTTGTGTTCCAAAGAAGAAAGAAAGTGACAACATGAGGAAAGTAAATGAAAATTTTTCATTTTGAGTAAACTATTGCTTAACTATTGCAATAAAGCTGGTGGAGTTATCCTGAAGCTGCTCTTGAAGCATCTTTATTGTGATGCAGGCATAAAAGTATTTCATCAATACGAATTAAAGAGCTTCACCTTACAGTGGTGAAATTCAGGTGTCGTTTAGAGTGTTGTAATTTATACTCTACATTGTTGTGCAGTATTTTCACTGGTCACATAAACTGGGTTTTAACAGTGACACACTTGTTTTCAAGTTCCAAGTGGAAGGCATAGTCTGTTGACACAAGGACCTCCTCTGTGCAGCATGTGTGCTCATCATGACAACACATGCATAACTAAACATCCTTGCTCTGTTGTCAAGGTCACCATGATGTCTTCCTCAATGCAATGACTCGACCAGAACTGTGAACTGAGAGGCGATTTAATTGCTGGAAAATGCTTAAAAACTTCAGAGTTGAATAGGATTTAACCAAAGAGTCATTCAAATTCCATTTAAAAATATGGCTTTTTACTGTTTTCTGCTGTCAAAGAGAGAGTATTTTGTGGTTTCTAATGGAAAGTTCCAAGTGGAAGGCATAGTCTGTTGACACAAGGACCTCCTCTGTGCAGCATGTGTGCTCATCATGACAACACATGCATAACTAAACATCCTTGCTCTGTTGTCAAGGTCACCATGATGTCTTCCTCAATGCAATGACTCGACCAGAACTGTGAACTGAGAGGCGATTTAATTGCTGGAAAATGCTTAAAAACTTCAGAGTTGAAAAGGATTTAACCAAAGAGTCATTCAAATTCCATTTAAAAATATGGCTTTTTACTGTCTTCTGCTGTCAAAGAGAGAGGATTTTGTGGTTTCTAATGGATATAAGTTTGCACTTCATAATAACATAATGTGTACACTTATAAACACAAAACTATGCACAAGACTATAATCTAAAAGCAAATCTCCAAGTATGGGGTGAAGTAGCAGCGCTTCCCAATTGCTCCATGGGACAAGATTCCCCAGACTATTGCAGAGCTGCAACTGAGCTACAAACAAATCTATAGTAACAAGCATTAGCAATCTGGCAATGAAGATTGGAAGCAATCTTCCAATGAAGGGAAGTGTGTAGCGGCCTAAAAACTAACCATGTACAGTATGTGGAAAATAATGTGTTTTTTTAACCTTAATCCGCATAAACACATTTCATTACACCAAATGCACAAATAATGTTCTTTTTAGCAACATCATATGGCCCCTTTAAAAGATGTATGTCCTGTGCTGAAATCAAGAAAATTTGTTTTTTTTTTAATCCATTTATGTTTTTTTATTTTTTCTTTCTTTTTTTAGATTTAATAATTATTGTAATTCAGAGTTATTATTCAATATGTCATCTTTGCATTTCATTAAAACATTATATCATTCAATTTAAAAGTTGCTATTATGACATATCTTTAATTACTACATATCTTTAATTTCTTCATAATATACTGGCAGTTAAATGCATATGTTTATATATGTCATATAATAAATTTACTTTTCAGATGAATCTCTTTTACTGGGATTCTCCTTTGTCTTTTGGTTATTCAATTATTTGACTAAATTGTAAAAATAAATGAAATTGCTGATTTTGTATTTTACATTAATGGCATTTACATTAATGGGTTTTTATTTATTTCCCTTAATAACACATTGGCTGATGCATCATCAATCCTGCACATGCTAAGCTTATATCTAAATATGTTCAACTTTAAAAATAAATGTATATTGTTAATTTCTTTACGTGTACTGTCATTAATTTGCATAACATTTATGTGTATAAAAAATTACATATAAAAATCAAGTGCTCAGTCGTTTACAGTGAGTATGGCATAACTCCCTTCCTAGTGTAATTCAGCTAAAAGCATCATGCAATCTGCATTTGTTAGACTTCCTTGGTGTCTATACTTAATACTGCCCTCTTCTGGATATGTGATATTTACTTTAATCCATAACACTTCTATAACTGTTGATGAAATATTTATCATATGTGCTGTGGGGAGTATACAAAACAGTCCTTCTGGTGTTTATATGTTACTGTAAAACCACTGGCCTTAAAATTACTTAAACCTTTATTAACAACTAATCCTTTTTGTATTTATTACATTTTTAAACTGGAAAAAGAACTACACTTTAAGATTATCAAGCAGTTTCATGCTGTTAATAACTAAAAATATGAATATGATTATGCATACTATAAGTTGAGTAGAAAATGTATACGTGCAGTCTGGCACTCTTGAGCATGGCGCTTGCTGAGAAACTTCAGCTCAGCTGCTAGAGAGCGATGACCTTGGCATTGGTTACTATGTTATCCTGCTATAAAAACATGAAAATAAGAGTCAGACAACAGACACACAAACCATACACTAATAATGATATTTATGTCCTTGCCCTCATATCTTTTTGCTTTACCATGGCTATTTCTCTTATTAGCATGAACAAACATGAAAAGAAAACATTTTATTTATAACACACAGATACTTTGCCCAACACACTAAATCATAACCAATAAAGGCATCAAGACAGTTATCCAAACCACTAGAAAAAGCAGGTTAACTTAAGGTTTACTGAACTGAAATGTCAGGAAATGCCCACATGCTGTAGTTTATTTACAAAGTTATGACATTTTTAGCTTATAGAAGTTAAACACTAGGAAGTTTTGAAAATTTGGTCAAGGTTTGTTTTTACTGTGAATTACTTAAAGTATACCACTATTGTATCTGTATATGGATTTTACAGTAATAATTTATTCACACAACATACTTAGTCTTCATTTATTGCTTCCAGACTCTTTTCTATTTATTCTGTGCTTTACTGTTGACCAATATGACCAATAACTTCACAAAATGTGATTATAAAAGGAATCATTCTTTGAGTTGTCATATTTCATACACCCTAGAAAGTGAAGACCTATTACATTACCAGGAAAGTCTGTGACTCATGGCTAGATTGCATTACTATTAAGCCGACTGGTGGATGGAGAAGAATGAGTCATTTAGTTACTTAGAATGACATGAGAAAAGACTGACTGACTGTGTGTGTGTGTGTGTGTGTGTGCGCGCGTTTTTGTGACAAATGAGGACATAAATTTGTATAATGACAAGGGTATGACATAGGTATTACAAGGAGAACGTGACTTTTCAGGACATTACCCCATGTCCCCACTTTTCAAAACGCTTATAAATCACACAGAATGGAGTGTATTGAAAATCTGAAATAGCACAAAGTTTCCTGTGAGGGGTAGGTTTAGGGGTAGGGTTGGTGTAGGACAATAGAATATACGGTCTGTACAGTAGATAAACCATTACGCCTATGGAATGTCCCCACTTTTCACAAAAACAAACCTGTGTGTGTGTGTGCGCGCTGAGGGATTGTGTGGGAGTTGTTTCAGTACTACAGCCTAAATGGTTGCTAAACAGATGAGCTCTTCAAACGCTTCTAGAGTTAAGTACATTTTGTTTTTCACATTTTTTGTGTGAAATAATACAAAATATGTCCAAAACACAATAATAAAAAATGTTGTTTTATATTAAATGAATGTTTATTATATTAAGTAGATTATTATTTTAGATTATTTATTTAGATTATAAATATAGATAATTTATCATTTATATTTTACCATTTATAATTATATTTATCATATAATATATTATTATTACTGTATTATTATTATTGTTACTATTACTATTTTAATTTTTTTATTTTCTTCACGATTTAAAGTCTGAGTCTGGGAGAAAAAAAATCTAGAAATAAAAGTCATAATAAAAGTAACAACTAAATGATGAAGGCATTATTAAAAGTGTTCAATACAGTTTTGATGTTGCTTTCATGTAACGAAAAGGTAGAATAGATTTAAATATAATATATTTATATATATATATATATATATATAGGTTAATATATATAGACATCTGAACGAATTATTTCATACTTATGTCTACATTTTGTGTGACATTCTGATGAGCCGCTGTTGTTATTGTGGCGGTCAGGGTCACGTGATGCGAAGGTGCGCACGTGTAAGTGACAGAGCCGCTCATGGAGAGAGAGAAGGGGAGGGGCGCGCTGTCATACCCGGAAGCGAGTTTACTAATCCTACTATGGGTAAGACTAGGCTCGTTAATATTTATTAGGTTGCTTGATTGGACGCTTCATGAGCATGCTGAATTAATATTAATGAGCTAGGACTTGGCCATAGTAGGATGTGTAATTTCACCACCCGCACAGTGTTTTATCAGATACGCAGCATTCTTACTCTTTGTTCACCAAGAATTGTAGGGACAGAAATTACAGTGTTGCCTGTGAAAACGTTGTTTTAATTATTTTTTACCATCTGAAATGGGCGAGCGGACACTGGAAATTCTTTATAATCGCTGCTGGTCTTTTATAGTGGCTTTACCGTCTAAAGGTAAGTAGCTACAGTAACTTAAGCCAAAATACGGCAATATTTCTATCCTCGTAGTTAAGATTTTGGTTTAACTTTATGAACAGACAAGTAATATTACCAGATTACCATGATGCATAGTATTATACAACTAGTCTAAATATTTAAAGCAATGTGTCTTAAACTAATGGATTGGGTGCCCAATCATTTCACTGGTTTAATTATGTTTTATTTCACGTACATCGTTATTTTTTGTTAAAATATATTTCAGAACGTTATGCATAAAGCTTTTGGCGTTCAAACTTTGTATATTAAAAATATATGCGTCTACAAATATATTTTATTGCACACATTTTATTAATATTTTATCCACAGGCCCATCTCATATTAATTAAAAATAATTATTTTAACGTTTGTCATTTTCGGTATATATAGCCTACACGTAATTTTTTAATTAATCGTTTTATCTTATGTTGGTTTATGACGGTCTGGACTTTGTTCTAAAGATAAATGTATTTCTTTCAGTATCAGTCAAAAGTTAATATAATTTTATTAGCTATTATTATTATTATTATTGTTGTTGTTTCATTACACTACATTTCATCTATCCATATGACATTATTAAAATTATAGAGAGTATGACTGCGCAGATTTATAATGTGCGTTAGTTTTAACGTGCCTAATAATGTTTTAGTGATGTTTTTTAATGTTTTAACCGATGTTACTCTGTCTTTAGACGCTCATAAACCCGTGCCCAGGAAATAAACAGCCATGGAAAGTAGTTAATTCTGTAATAAACAACTAATAAACCGAAGAAAAGGACCGTATTTGTGGTGTGCTGTGAAAGTTTACTGAGGAGCTTCGTGATAACAGCGCCGCCAGGAAGGCATGAGCAGAGCGGATTCTGCAGAAAATGAAGATTGGACGTGAGCTACGTGCGCATCCAGGAGTAGACGACATGACATGGAGAGACTGCAAAACACGAACCTGTTAAATACACACGCACGCCAGAGTATCTGTTCACCGCAAGAGAGAGTCACCAATGGCTGTTGTGAGTCTCACGCGGTGAGTACAATGGGTCTGAACGCGACCACGGCGGAGGAGCTGCTGGCAGGACATGCGTCTAGATCTGGATCCGGGATCAAGCTTTTGAAGGAGTCCAAGAGCGGCTTGCCTTTGTATAATGGTGGAGTGGTATCCCTTTCACCTACAGCTGAAGAAAGTTATCAATGTGTGCCTGCGCAGACGCAAAGCGGGTGTTTACATCCAAATAGACTAGTGGAGACCCCCAATGGGGGACTCACAGCTAATGGGGACAGGCCTTTGAAGAAGCCTTGTGGAGATGTGCGATTCAGACAACTCCTGCACCAGAGCAGAAAAGATGAGGAAAACAGAGACTTTGGGGCCCATGGTGGTTGTCCCACAATGGGATCTGGATCTAGCGGTTCTTCAGAAACGTCCCATGGACCGGACCCTCCGTATCCTCCGCTTGAATGCAAAAGGAGGAGGCTTGAAACGGACTCCAGAACAGACTCTAGTAAAAGCACAGGGGCTGTTACGCCCCTCGTAACCAATTACCAACACAAAACCGGTGGCGTTCCCAGCTCCATGTCATCCCCCGTTTGGGTCCATCACAATGGGCACAAAGTTGCAGTGAACCATGCATCCCCTGGCCAGGCCGAGGTGCGGTCCGCGCCGCCTGCGGTGGCCACCAGTGCAGACTGGTCTCCAGAGCACATGGCTCAGCAGTACATAGTTCCTTCTATGAAGTTTTACGGCATTTGTGTCAAAGATGGCTTCCTGGGCGATCGACTGGGCTGTAAGGTTCTGGAGGAAGTGGAGACTCTAAATAACAGCGGGAAGTTCCGAGGAGGCCAGTTGGTCAGCAAAAAAAACATCCCATCTAAGAACATCCGTGGAGACCAGATAGCCTGGGTCGAAGGCAACGAGCCCGGCTGCGAGAACATTGGAAGCCTCATGGCTCACATTGATGAGGCCGTCATGCGCAGTGCGGCCAATGGACAGCTGGGGAATTATGTCATAAATGGCCGCACCAAGGTGAGTGAGAGGCGATGAGGTGGCATATCTGTGCTTAAAAATGACAATCCTGTTTTCATTTACTCATGTCGCTCCAAAACTATAACTTTCTTTCTTCTGTGGAACATAAAAGAAGATATTTTGTGAAGCAATGGAAGTCAATGGTGTAACTAAATTGTCAAAAACATGCTTCGAAATATTAAAAAATATGCCTTCTAGCAGTATAAAGAAAGTCATACAGGTTAGAAATGACATGAGGGTGGAGAAAGTGATGACAGAATTATAATTTTTGGGTGAAATATTGTTTTTGTTTGGACCATGTGTGGTAACACTTGGAATAGCTGTCACACTTTTACTGCAGTAAACATTTCTCGGGGTAGGTTTACTTTGTGAAAGTCAATATCTGTATAGGCACAAAGAAAAAAAAACTATTTAAAATTTCAACCATTATTGCACATGAAAATAAGATATAGTTTATTTACAAACTATATGGGGTAAGTTGTCACAATGAAACTATCTATAACTGTAAATGACTAACCATAAAACAGGCTTTTCAGCAAACAATGGTATAAAATGAACATCTAAAATGTGACAAAGTGCCCTGACCTTACAGTACATGCAAAACATTCTTGTTAAAGGGATAGTTCACCCAAAAATGAATTTTGTTTTTTTTTATTTACTCACCCTCAGTTGTTTCAAACCTGTATGAATTTCTCCCTTCTGTTGAACACAAAATAAGATATTTTAAAGAATGTTGGTAACCGAACAGTTGCTGGTGGCCATTAACTTCCCTAGTATTTTTTCCATACTATGGAAGTCAGTGGCTACTAGCAACTGTGGATACAAACGTTCTTCAAAATGTCTTCTGTTCAAAAGAAAAAAGAAACGCATAACAGGTTTGGAACAACATGACTCATCATCATGAGTAAATGATGACAGAATTTCCATTTAAGATCTAAAATCTTACCCGAATAGCATGGTTTTATTGTGTTGACAGGTTTATCCAACATCTGGTGCAAATTTAAGACGATTTTTTTTTTTGCTCACATGTGATCTGTTTTTCTCATGACAGTGTGAACAGCACAAATCACATGGAATCTGATCTTTTCAATTCCAATTCCGATACTAAATCCGATACAGGTCAGTTTTGCAATGCAACTGCAGTCTGAACAGTCATATCTGAATTCATGTGACTTTTACGTCACTCTTGATCAACATTTGTCCCGATTCTGCACTCAAGGGAGTCACTTCAAAGATTTTACATACCCAAAGTTATCAAGACAGTTGCGAATGGTAGTCAGTAGAAGTACAGTGATGTGTCAAAACTCACAAGTATTACAGTGACAACTCTATTTACAAGCAAAACATGGGGGCTCGTATAAAAGTTTCAAAACTCTGCTCTCTTCTGTCACATCCTTGTCTTTATTTTCGCTGTCTTCTGTGGCAGATCACACTATAAATAAACGCATAACCGCTTACTTTATGTCCTCCGTGTTTACTTCCGCATGACAGCTCAAGTGTTGCCAAGTCCACAGTTTTCCTGCAGAATTAGTAATTGGCAACTACTGTTGCCGTGTGTTGTTTTTCAACTCTGGGTTAAAGTGACCCCACTAACGCGATATTTACCTCCCCAGAACACGACTGGGCTAGTTTTGGACTAGTTTTGAGAAGCAATTGCCTTCTGTTGAACACAAAATAAGATATTTTAAAGAATGTTGGTAACCGAACAGTTGCTGGTGGCCATTAACTTCCCTAGTATTTTTTCCATACTATGGAAGTCAGTGGCTACTAGCAACTGTGGATACAAACGTTCTTCAAAATGTCTTCTGTTCAAAAGAAAAAAGAAACGCATAACAGGTTTGGAACAACATGACTCATCATCATGAGTAAATGATGACAGAATTTCCATTTAAGATCTAAAATCTTACCCGAATAGCATGGTTTTATTGTGTTGACAGGTTTATCCAACATCTGGTGCAAATTTAAGACGATTTTTTTTTTTGCTCACATGTGATCTGTTTTTCTCATGACAGTGTGAACAGCACAAATCACATGGAATCTGATCTTTTCAATTCCAATTCCGATACTAAATCCGATACAGGTCAGTTTTGCAATGCAACTGCAGTCTGAACAGTCATATCTGAATTCATGTGACTTTTACGTCACTCTTGATCAACATTTGTCCCGATTCTGCACTCAAGGGAGTCACTTCAAAGATTTTACATACCCAAAGTTATCAAGACAGTTGCGAATGGTAGTCAGTGGAAGTACAGTGATGTGTCAAAACTCACAAGTATTACAGTGACAACTCTATTTACAAGCAAAACATGGGGGCTCGTATAAAAGTTTCAAAACTCTGCTCTCTTCTGTCACATCCTTGTCTTTATTTTCGCTGTCTTCTGTGGCAGATCACACTATAAATAAACGCATAACCGCTTACTTTATGTCCTCCGTGTTTACTTCCGCATGACAGCTCAAGTGTTGCCAAGTCCACAGTTTTCCTGCAGAATTAGTAATTGGCAACTACTGTTGCCGTGTGTTGTTTTTCAACTCTGGGTTAAAGTGACCCCACTAACGCGATATTTACCTCCCCAGAACACGACTGGGCTAGTTTTGGACTAGTTTTGAGAAGCAATTGGGTGGATTTTGTTGTGAAAACCTGGCAAACATGTTTGTATTGTTCTTTTGGGCATGCGGGTCAATTCAGAACCATGATCTGTTCACACTGGAAATCTGATATTGGCCACATTTAAAATAACAATGTGAGCAGCTATACAAAAAAATTGGATCTGAGCAATAATCAGAATTGAGCAGCACTAAGGCTCGCCGTGTGAACGTAACTTAAGTTGCGGTCACATTTACCATTGATAATGAAATTTTGCCGGCAAAATCCAGTCATTTCAATAGGAATCAATGGAATCTGAAATTTTGTTTAAGGGTGAAGAAGTTCCCCACATAGGTTTCATATCACGTTCAAGTTTTTCAACAGAAAGCTGCTTGATCTGAAAATGACTTCTGTGTGAGTTTTACTTTGTCTATCACTACACTATTGACAGTGGACAATGGACATCTTTTGAAGTACAAAATTGAGCTGAAAATTCACGAATGTCACCTCGCCTTTATAGTTTCAGAGATCTAGCCAACATCTATGTGTGACAGCTTTCCCCTTTATTCAATTTGTTAATATCAGTAGATGCTAGTTTAGCTATTACTTTAAGGCTAAAACTGGCACACACAGTCACCAGCAGACAGTGCACAACTGCATTCAGGAAGTTGCGGTTGAGTGTATCAGACAAGATATTGACTGTCTGTGTTGTGTTTCTCACTGTTACACCGTTCTCAACTACCAGTCTGAGAAATGCAGTCGTATCTGATCCCAGTTCAGTGTTTCTCTGGCTTTGAAGACTCCTCTGTCAGTCTATCAATCTCCAGCCCATATACAAACAACATATTCTTGCTGCCACTAAAGTGCATCGCTTGCGTGTAAGGTGTGTGTGCATGCTTGTATATACAGTATGCTCATTGTGCTCGTGAGACCGTATCAGAGCTTATCAGACAAAAATCGCAAAAACAAACCCTGGATCTGAAAATGAGAATTACATTTTTTGTCAGGTTGAAATATGAGAGTAATTGAGACTTTCTGACATCACAAACAGTTGAGAAAACAAGTTGCTCAGTTAGTATGCGAGTATTACTCTACAAACATACACCTTTGTTTACGTTTGTGTGTTGCTCTGCAACCACTTTGTTGCAACCACAACTGTTTCTGAGGAACTACATTGATTGGTGGAAGAATAATGTTTTTATTAATATCATTACACTTTATTTGCTCTGTTTTATTTTGTGAAACCTTACTATGGAATAACCGTTTTATAAAAGCAATAAGCCCCGTGAAGCCGTGGTTTACAGTGAATTTATAACAGCTAAGGGGGTGCCTTTTTATTTTAAACGTTTTTTTGTAAATGTAAAGTCTCTAATGCTCACCAAGCCTGCATTTATTTAATGCAAAATACAGTAAAATGGTAATATTGTGGAATTTTATTAAAAAGAACTGTTTGCTATTTGAATATATTTTAAAATGTAATTTATCCATGTGATGCAAAGCTGAATTTTCAGCATCATTACTCCAGTCTTCAGTGTCACGTGATCCTTCAGAAAACAGCTGTGCTGTTTCATATTTTTGAAGAAACCATGATACACTATGATTCAAAAGTTTGTGGTAAAAAAAAATAGTGGTCTAATGGTTAGAGAGTCGGACTCGTAACCCAAGGTTGCGGGTTCGAGTCTCGTACCGGCAGGGATTGTAGATTGTAGGTGGGGGGAGTGAATGTACAGCACTCTCTTCCACCTTCAGTACCATGACTGAGGTGCCCTTGAGCAAGGCACCGAACCCCCAACTGTGTTCACGGTGTGTGTTCTCTGCTGTGTGTGTGCACTTTGGATGGGATAACTGAAAAAATATACTCAAGTAAAAGTACCATTACCTTCCAAAAAATGTAGTGTGAGTAGAGTAAAAGTACTTGTCCAAAAAACTACTTGAGTAAGAGTAAAAGAGTAGCCTATTTAAAAGTACTCATGAGATGAAAGTTATTCTCAGTACAATCATCCCCATTTAAATCAGAGTTTGAAAAAATAGATTTAAAATCATGTGTCAGGCCACTGAGACAGCATGCTGTTGTTGCACATAAAATATTAATGTTTAGAACAGTGCAAATACAAACACCATTAGAAACTCATAGTTCAGCATCACACACCATGATATGGGTTCAAATGAGAGCCCATTTCTCTCCAAAACGGTGCCAGTTTTAGCGTTTTGCAATAAAGAAATAAAAATAAGTAAACTTGATCATTTATGTTACAATTTTAACATAAATGCACATTGTTCTAGAAGGATGGCAAATCGTTTTGCTGATAATACAATTTGTAAGGAAAAATGCACTAAATAGCGAGTTATTTCTGGGGAAACTTTTTCAAAGGAAAACACACACAAACACACGCATGTCTCTTTGCTGAGCCGCGGCGGTCACGGTGAATCAGCAGCATCCACAACTGAACGGAACAAAAAGTGTAAGTAAAAGTAAAAGTACACAATTTTTCAACTACTTAAAAAAAGTACAATTACTGATAAAACCTACTTAATTACTGTAACGTGAGTATTTGTAATTCGTTACTTCACACCCCTGATATGTCACTATATATGTTAAATGAATGCAGAGTGAGCATAAGAGACTTAAATATTCCGACTACTAGCGTAGCTTCCATGCATTATTGAGTCTCTGTATCTGAATACACAGTAATTTTTATAGCTGCGGGAGTGTTATGAATGCAAAGCCAGACTACAGCTCAGGACCATGTGGAAATTCTTGTAATCACATCCCGTCATTGCTGTTGCAGTTAGAAACCTGATCTGGATGACCTTTTTATGAATCTCAGGACGGTGTCAGCATGTTCACTGCAGCTCTTTCGTTAGAGCTCTTTTCTCCTCCCGCATGAGTCTTCTGTTCAGTGGGTCGGATCAGTCGCTGTTCTCGCATCAGCTCGCATCAGCCTTAATCTGCAGTGAATACTTTTTGCTTTTACCTTACAGTATGTCACACCAGTGTAAGATTGCTGCTTGCATGTGTAAATGATCAGAGGTTTGAGAAGAAGTCAGTGTTGATGTGCGACTTCACACCTGTGTTCAGTCATACGTTTATGCCTGGAGGAAAAATCTCATACCGCAAACCTCGGAATGGGAACGCTATACTATGACATTCACATGCTTTTGCAAAAGGTTGACGAGGGCTTGATATTTAGTAGTTCTTCAACTTTTGATAATCAGTTAGTTTGTTGTTTATTTTGGTTGAATAGAGTTTTGTTTTTGTTTTTTTTTGGTAATAGATCCAGTGCTCTCCTTCAAACAGTGTTTTAAAGTTTTGTGGAATATATGATATAATTCAGTTATTTGCGTTTGGCTTTTAGTGCACATAGTCTTTTAACCAATTTGGAGGATATCTCTCACCGCTGAAGACGAGGTGAAACACAATCACCAGGTCCAGATCTGTGTACCTGGACCTGCTCGTGAGGGGGCTGCATAAGCCAATCAGTCACATCGACTCTGTTCGATCCAGCAGGAGACAGCACCAGTTGTGATGCATGTCATTTTCTACCGTCCGAAAGGATGAAAGTATTCCTTCCCACCTGCTTTCTGATCTCTTTTGGCTCTGAAAATCCTGGGTGTCCTTTTGGCACATGCCATGGAAGCTTAACATGCACTTTGTCCCCTTGTTTTAGAAGAGTCAAGTCAAGTAACTTTTATTTATATAGCGCTTTATACAATACTGATTGTGTCAAAGCAGCTTTACAGTGTCAAACAGGAAAATAGTTTGTCAATAACGCAAGACCATAACAAAGAGTCATTTTTCCAGCTAAAGTCATGTCATCATCCAGTTCAGTTCTATATTTATTTAAATTTTTTTGGGTGAACTATCCCTTTAATGACAAACTGGCAGCATGTTTAGTACTATAGTTTGCTGTCACAGCACGCATCTAATATACAGGCATGCATGCGTTTTTCTCTCGACTGTTTACCTTCACTTTAGACATAACCAACTGCTTATATGTAAACCTTGCGTGTTTTTATTGGCACAATCAGATGCAAAAGATAACTTAGTCTAGTAATTAGGCACTGTTTGACAGGCTTTTTTGTGTTTTTTTTTTAGTCCAGAATCCTGCAGACATTGCAGAACGGCTTTCAGGGAGTGTTCGTGCTCCTCAGCAGTAAGTTGCCACGTTTGGTAGATCTTGCAATAAAATGCACATCATTTTCTGGAATGCCGACGGAGCCGAGGCCAATCCGTACATCCTAGTAGTACATCCTAGTAATCCTGAAAGCAGTTAAGTCTCTACTCTCAGGGTGCAACATGACCTGATGGTACGCTCTTTGAAGATCAATAGTCGAGAATAATGTAGCCACACTAAGTAGTGAGAGCAACTCATATGTGGTAGTTCATATGTGGCAATGGATAACTGTCAGTCATGATAGCTTTATTGGGTTCTCTAAGATCAACACAAGTGGATGCCACCCATTTTCTTTTGCGTGACAACGATCGGGGAAAGCCAGGGAGACGCATCCATTTTTTCAATTACCCCTTCTTTGAGAAGGTGATCCAACTCTTTGGAAACAGCAGAGCACACAAACAGAGGTAAGCGGCGGTTTTTGATGGACCAGAGCAACATTTCCTAAGAGCTTAACTTTGTGAACAAAACCTTTTGCGCATCCCGGTGCGCTCGGAGGTGTGGCTGGTCCTGAAAGGCACATTACAGCAGCAGAAGGAACCTGAGATCCAGTAGTAAGAAGGGGAGAAAGCAAGTGTTGACCCTCAAAGCACAGGTGTAATCCTTTTACTAGATCCATGCCCAGCAATGCAATGCCTGAATCAACTGTGAAAAGTTTCGCGGAACATGTGGCAGTATCTCTAGACACAGTAACGGGTAAGCAACCCAATACTGGGATCGGTGCAAGTGAGTATGTGACCAGGGCAAGCAGTAGGTGTCTGAAGAGGCACAGAATTAAAATTGGCATCGTATATTGACTTTGGCTGGAGACGAATGAGCCAGTATCCACCATCAACTAAACCTCTACAGTATCAGAAGCTGTTATGGAAACAGGGCAAACAATTTTAATTGTTGTTGCTTGTCATGCATGTAAAGAACAGTACTCAGGCAGTTGGATCTCATGCACTGAACTTGTGTCAGTCGATCGACACACATGGGCAAAATGTCCCATTTTCTTGCAATTTTTACATTTTGCACGGATAGCAGGGCAGTGTTGTGCATTGGCCAAATGTTTATCAGACCCACAGCGGTAGCATGTGAAGGAAAACGAAGTTGAAGGTAAAGAGCCAGAGGAAGAAGGCTTGGGGTGTTTGCGTGATACGTTATGCCGCCTCCGACCCACAGCATCATGTGACTGAGACTGTACGGCTTGCACAGATATAGCCTGGTCCCCTGCGATACTTTTTGCTTGTTCACTCGCAGCCTCAATCTGAGTAGCGATTGTAATTGCCTTTGATAAGGTCAAATCAGTTTCGAAAAACAGCCTTTCACGTATGTGGTGACTTGCCACATGTTCGATTAAGTGGTCCCTGATCATGTCATCTGTATTAGCGCCAAACTCACATTTGGAATCCAAGTCTCTTAAAGCATCTGCCATCAGTGGTTCAATCTGAATTTTATGAAGTGACGAGAATAGTACTCGTTAAAATGCCCCGATACCAAACTTCGATACCACACAGCATGTGACAAGTGCCATATTCAGACAAAGAAACACCGACAACAGAACAACAGACCGCAGAATGGAGTTATTAGAGATTAAGGATGTCTACGAAGTATATGTATGCAATGAATATAATGTTAAGCATTCAGTATTAACGGCTGTATAGCTGATGTGCGTGAGCTGATGAGCAAAGCACGCTGAGTGGATTGAGCGCGCGGCGGCGCAGATGCGCGAGCTTGTCGAGTGAATATACCTTTCTCACAGACATCACTGGAAAGTTTGTAGTTCAGCAGTAATATATCAAAAACAAGTAAAACAATGCACAAGTTACTTAACGGTAAGGAGGGAGGGAGAGAGAGAGAGCGCGCACTTCTCTTGTGTGATCTTCGATGTTCAGTCACTGAGCACACGCATCATTTGGATTAAAACTAAATCTTAAAAATAAGACCATTTATAGGGGCATTCACTATAAACAATTTATTTTTAACCGTAGGCATACACGACTTTCTGGCGAAAGTGAATCTAACAGCCTGTGTGAAATGCGCTAGGCTGTACTACTTGTTACTCTCATACCGTACCAGTACAAATACGTGCACGCGTTGCGCGTGTTTTGCTTGCTTCATGAGTGTTGCTGCATTATATGAGTGGCTTTTGAATATAAACCGCAGCACGTTTCAGATGAAAAAACGCGACTTCCATTTCTGAAAATATCACAGTTAGGAGATTTATAACGAGTGGTTCCCTGCATTATTACAGCAAAGCACGTGATTACAGTACTAAGCCGCTGCAATGGAGCAGCTCTAATGTTACGTTACACGTAATAAATGTTGGATTGGCCATCAAGATCAAGAAATGCATTATTGATTGTTGCCTGGAAATGAGTCATGAGGGGAGTGGTTCCGACATCATGCTGAAAATCAATATTCAGAATTTCAGACATTTCAAATGTTAAATGTGTTAATTCTTAATGCATGAGCAATTGTAAGTTGTTGTAGTGTTTTTGTGCATTTGCTCCACTGCAAGGACTGCAAAAAAAAAAAAAGAACTGCAGAACTACAAACCACCTCATCCATTTCTTTCAGCGTTGAACAGCATGCATTACATTTCTAAAATAATACTCAAATGGCATTTATCTCAACAAAGATAATAAAATGACTGAAAGTTATCTGTGGACCAGAGTACCAAAGCACTGCAACATAACTTGCGACATCTTTTAAGGACATGCCCACAATGTTTCTGGAACATTAGCTAAAAAAAAGTATGTGTATGTGCTGTGTTTGCTGGGAGGATGTTTAAATGTTTGAACTGGAAAACAAGACAAAAAATAGCTAAGAAAAGAAAAGGATGTAGTTCCCTCGACGCAGGATCTCTAGGATATGACTTCATGTTGTGTGGTCATGACATAAGGATGCCATTACCTCGACAAAATGATCTTGTGGAGTTAATGAGCTAAATTATTGTTTATGGGTAACCTTATTGTCATCATTTGTGTTAGTAATTAACAGCAATAATCATGCAAGAAAAAAAAAGTAGGTTGCTTTTACACTTATACTGTACATTATATTTCACCCCAACATAAAATAAAGTCAAAATGTAATTTAGTTTGTAGTTTTCAAATATATTCAATACAATAATACTTCACAAGTCATTTTACAATTAAAATGTAATGTATGGAGGTAGACTAGTAAAGATAACTGAATGCCACAATGTAATCTTTCTCATTTTGGTTGACATTCGTAAAATGCTTGAGATTCGCCCTTCCAGCTGTATTTTGGTGTTTTTCCACAAGATGGTGCTCTTCACCAGATAATGAATGATGACTGACCAGCTCAATCACATTGATCAGGCAAGAGTATACATATAGAAAATATATATGTTTATACTATAGTATTTCACAGGATCGTGACCTTAAAACATCTTTAATATAGCAGCATAATGAGGAGGAATTAGTACAGAGATTTATTTTAATGAGTGACCAAATGTATTCCACTCGGACAGTGTCAAAAACATAACTCTCCAAGCCATTAAAGCTGTTTACAGATGTTAAAAGTCAAATACAAGATCAGAGACACACTTTCTAATGAGAATTATGGCTTATTCGGCAACAGACAATTTAAAAAATAAAGACCAGAACTTCGCCTGAGAAATACAGTTCTCATCTGATAACCGAAAATGTGAAAAAGTCTTTAAAAAAACAATTTTGCATGAATTTTACAGCAAGTTTGCATTCTAACAGACATGACATTGGATACATACCTTTCTATCAAAGTTATCTAACATTATCAAGCTGAATTTGTTCTGACACAGTTTAACTCTGAGTTCTTGTCATATTTTATTACCATTTTCTAAACTATAGCGAATAAACTGTGATAATGTGAGAAATGTTAAAGGTGTCCAAATAAATTTTGGTTTGACTGTATCTATTTGATAAATGAAGCTAACCAACTAACATTATACATGCTCTTTTGTTTTCTGTACCCAATATAAAAAAAATGTACAAATGCAATACAAATATCGGTATCGGTACTCGGTATCGGCAAGTACCAAAAATAAAAGTATCGGTATCGGGCGAGTACTGGAAAAAGTGGTATCGGTGCATCCCTAATATTCAAGGTTACATAAATGCCTTAAACACTGATCTTTAATTGTGTAAAGGTCACAACTGGCACAAATATCTTGTAAGCCAAAACCTTGAATGCAATCTTCATTCTAGCAGTTAATACATTGTCTACATGTTTGTTTAGGTTTGATATCAAAACCGGATAAAGCCCAAGTGATTTTAAAAATGCATGTAAACACAGTTTACTTTCATTGTGGGGTGTTTATCAAGAGCTGATGGTTATCAGAGTGTTGCTGTTTATTTGAATGTCACACATTGTCTACTGTTTTCATTATCATTATTAATTAGTTGTTGCAACCCTAATATTTAGGTAATTTTGGAGTGTTGATAGCACTTTTTGATTCTAGAAATATGTTGAACCGGTTAAAGCAAGGCTATGTAAATTGTCCCAGAGAGTAAAGAACATTTCAATAATAAAGCCACATCAAAAAGGTTGCAGCTTTTCCCATTGCATCAGAATGGCTCTGGTCTCACATCTCTGTTCCTCTGGGGCCGCGTAACTCCCTCGTTTTCTCTCCAGTGCTCTGATTGTCCTTGATCAACCCTCCCATTAGTTCTCTTTTTCCTCTCCGTCTCCTCTCCCGAGCCTTATCAGACCCCTTACTTTTTAGCCGGCCAAAATATTTCTCACCGTTACCCTGGAAACAAGACATGTAGCACGGTGTATGCTGCAGGAGTGTGGGTGCCCGTGCCCATCTTCCTTTCTCTCTAATCCAGTGCTTTCAGAGAAAGGTTTCATTCTAGTATGCATAGAAATCATTCGATTTTGGGAAGACGTGACTGGGGAAAGGATAAAAAGGAGGGAACAGCATCAGCCACATGGCAGACTTCACATGCCCCTCCCAGAGAGAGGAACGTACCAAACAAAACATCACTAGCATTACTTTATTTGCATTCATCCACTTAATAACTAATAGCATAAGGTCCGAGTCAGAAATTAATGGGAGCTTTAGGCTAAAGTATTACTGTATGTGTTCTAGGAATTTAAGATTCAGTTAGACATTACTGTAAAATAAACTGTCAAGATGAGTAAGTAACCACCCAGAACATCCTATAGCATTCACATGCTGAAAACTACTCAGAGTACCTTAGCAACCATCCACAACGCCCTAGCATTGTGGTTGTGAGTCTTGCATGAGCAAACAGTCCTCTTTCTTAAAGGGGTAGTTTACACAAAAATGAAATTCCTATTTTCATTTACTCACCCTCATGTTGTTTCAAACCTGCATGGTTTTCTTTCTTCTGTGGAACACAAAATAACATATTTTGGAGAATTTTGATACATTTTGGTGACCGTTGACTTCCAAAATATCCTTCTAAAATATTTCTCAAAATATCTTTTTGTTCCACAGAAAAAAATATGTGATGTTTTGAAAAATGTGTAAATCATTCATAAAGCTTTTTTTTTCTTTTTACATTTTTTTTACATTTCTGTGGGACAATATAAGCAAGCTTCATAAATGAGAGACATAAATGATGCATGTTATTTATTTAATTTTAAAGGGGTCATATGATGCGATTTCAAGTAAAATAAAATATTTTGGAGAATTTTGATACATTTTGGTGACCGTTGACTTCCAAAATATCCTTCTAAAATATTTCTCAAAATATCTTTTTGTTCCACAGAAAAAAATATGTGATGTTTTGAAAAATGTGTAAATCATTCATAAAGCTTTTTTTTTCTTTTTACATTTTTTACATTTCTGTGGGACAATATAAGCAAGCTTCATAAATGAGAGACATAAATGATGCATGTTATTTATTTAATTTTAAGTTACAAAACTAATAAGGTGTGGTGTAAAAATGGCACAAAAAAAATTTGCAATAAACGTTAATTACATGGTTTACAAAGTAACATTCCTTTTTAAAGAATTTTTTTTTTTTTAACTTAATCAGAATATGGACCTGAATCAGATAATGACGTGCATGTAAATGTCAGTTAGTTCAAAGGTAAATTCCACTTTTCTTCTACTCTGAATTTGTTTTTGTAGGCCTGATGTGTGTGTGTGTTCTGGAGTGTGTGTGTGTCCTTATCTAACCCTTATGTCCTACTTATCCCGTGCGCTCTCATCATCAGGTTAACACTCTTTTATCTCAGCACAACCTGTACTCAATATCTACATGACTATCAAGGCTTGAAAGGATCTTACATGATCAAAACAATGTTGCTTTAAAGTGGTCATATGATGCTGCTAAAAATAACATTATTTGGTGTATTTGGTGTAATGAAATGTGTTTATGCGGTTTAAGGTTAAAAAAACACATTATATTCCACATACTGTACAATAAATTATAATAAATCTAAATATAGTCTTATTTATATCAGTATGTTTTTTTAAATGTTTTCGAAAGAATGTTTGTTGAATATGTTTACGAAGGCTGCATTTATTTGATCAAAAGTAAAGTAAAACAGTAGTATTTTGAAATACTATTACAATTCAAAATAACTGTTTTCTGTAAAACAGTATACATTATATTTTTAAATAAATAAATTATATTTATAATATATAATAAATTGTAATATATTTTAAAGTTAATTAAATATAATATATTTATAATATATAATAATATATAATTATGATATATTTTAAAATATACTCTATTCCTGTGATAATTTATTCCTGAATTTTCAGCATCATCATGATCCGTCAGAAATCATTCTAATATGCTGATTTGGTGCTCAAGATTAATTTCGTATCGTTATTTAAAAAAATAATAATAATAATCTTACTTTTGAACAGTAGTGTAAATCAAAGAAAAATGTTATAAAAAATCTTTCAACAACATTTTTAATTTAAGTGGTGTAATCATTCATATATATAAAGTTTTTTTTTTAAATAATTATGACATTTTTTAAAGTAACAATTTTTGTTTTATGTATTTTATTTAATATATATAATTGATGTATTTTATTTCATAACATTTGACAACCTGAAAAAAAAAAAAATAGTTTTAAGTTATTTTGTTTTAGAAGCTATAATAAAAGTACTACACTAAGTTTTTGTGTTAGTGAGGCCAGCAGGGGGTGCTCACCCTGTGTTCTGTGTGGGTCCTAACGCCCCAGTGTAGTGACGGGGACACTATACTGACAAAAAGCACTGTCTTTCGGATGAGACGTTAAACCGAGGTCCTGACTCTCTGTGGTCATTAAAAATCCCAGGATGTCCTTCGAAAAAGAGTAGGGGTGTAACCCCGGCATCCTGGCCA
>NW_015660490.1:747766-758377 GCF_001515625.1 Sinocyclocheilus rhinocerous | reverse complement strand
CACTGGTGGTGGTTGAGGAGATTCCCCCCTTCTATGTAAAGCGCTTTGAGTGCCCAGAAAAGCGCTATATAAATGTAAGGAATTATTAATTATTATTATTAAAAATAATTTTAGTCTGTTAATAAAACTTTTCTTTGTTACAAAATAATTTTACATTTACATTTACATTTAGTCATATAGCAGACGCTTTTATCCAAAGTAGTGCGCACAGACCACGCAAATAAAACGTGTGACGTTTTAAGCATGCGTGCAGCGCGTGCATAACAGTCCTGAGCGCAAGCTGTACCGGTGGTCAATAAGAATAAAGCGCAGATATGCTGTTTTGATTGGACGTCGGGAACGGTATATTGTTAGACCGCCCGCTCCCGTTCAAATTACACCAGAGTTACCGACTGCTACCGCGTTTTATTCGGGAATTTAATCCCGCGGCACAAAAAATCTGGTCGGTTCCCGCAATAGAGCTGCGGGAATGCAGACCTCTAATCCAAAGCGACTTACAAATGAGGACAATTGAAGCAATCAAAATCAACAATAGAGCAATGATAATTTGATAAATAGAGCAATGATGATGATTTTAATTCAATAATCGAAAAAAGTGTATTTAAAGAGATAGTTCACCCAAAAATGAAAATGTGATGTTTATCTGCTTACCCCAAGGGCATCCAAGATGTAGGTGACTTTGTTTCTTCAGTAGAACACAAATGAAGATTTTTAACTCAAACCGATGCAGTCTGTCAGTCATATAATGTAAGTGAATGAGAATCACAGCTTTGAGAGTTGAAACGATCGTTTCGTGTCTTTACACATCAATGTATAGTCACGAGCCGCAGGGTTTAATTTGGTTTTGTTTGTGTATGTTTTTTTGACTCTCAAAGCTGTGATTCCCATTCACCTCCATTATAAGACTGACAGACTGCAACGGTTTGAGTTAAAAATCTTCGTTTGTGTTCTACTGAAGAAACAAAGTCACCTACATCTTGGATGCCCTGGGGCTAAGCAGATAAACATCACATTTTCAGTTTTGGGTGAACTATCCCTTTAAGTATGTTAGTATTAATTGTTTTTTAGTTTTTTGTTTTTTAGAAGTAATAAATCTAGACACAAAAACAGCAGTGTTAATCATTGACCCTAACAGAAATGTTTATTTCAAGCTGTCACGCGTCTGTTATGACCTGAGCGTTCGGCATGTCATTCGTCATGAGTTAAAGTATTAGGTCAGATCTGGATGAGACACAGGCCTGTGGTCATAAAGCCTCATAAACAGCACTGGATGATAATGGCGGCCTGTGTGCGGTCAGAGAGGGTGGTCGCTCTGCGCAGACATCCTGTACCATACAGCACCTGCTATTTTGAAGCTCGAGCATGTGTGACCTTTGGCAGGTGCCACAGAAAAGCTTCATCATTCTGACACCAAAGTGAGCTGTAAATCTCTTAAAAGGCCAGAAGACCAAAATAATAAAGCAGCACCTAGTGTTGTCGAATAGTCCTGGACTTCGGTACCAGGTCGATACTTAAAGCTGCAGTCTGTAACTTTTTTGTGTTCAAAATTTACAAAATGTATATAATAAGCGAGTACACCATGAATCCATTTTCCAAACCGTGTTTTTGGCTTGTCCTGAATCACTACGGTACACCTATAATAAGTGTTTATATTCGGACTATTTAGACTGGTTCGGGTAGGTACCGCTGCGGAGTAGCCCAGTACCTGCGTGATTCGCCATAGACATAAACAGAGAGAAGTAGCTCCAGCTACAATGTTGTTCTGCAAGACGCACGCAGTTCTGTTTATTAACCACTAGAGTGCCAAAAGTTACGGACTGCAGCTTTAAATGTACAATACTTAAAACCTTTTTACTTAGTTTAAAACCCTTGCTATGGTACAATTTTTTACGTGTTACGTCAGTAGGCAGTCCTTTGCTGTTTTTGTGTCAGGACAGTTTGTCATAGTCAAAATGTCTCTTTCAAAAGTTGAAAGAAGTCAAAGTTATACTGAAAAAATAGTTTCTAGCACTTAGCTATGTTCCTTTTTACCTAGATCTTGTAAAACCCTTATTATAAAATGGATAGTTACGGTCCTTGATTCTGATTGGCTGAGCCACGTTTGAAGCTGTTGTAAATTACTCTACAAACATACACCTTTGTTTACGTTTGTCTTTTGCTTGGCAACCACATTGTTGCAACCACAACTGATTCTGAGGAACTACATTGTTTGGTTGAAGAATACTGTTTTTATTAATATCATTACACTTTATTTGCTCTGTTTTACTTTGTGAAACCTTACTACGTATATGGAATAACCGTTTTATAAAACTCCGCTTCGCGTCGTGCCTAACAACGCCCCTTAGCTGTTATAAATTCCCTGTAAACCACGGCCTCTTGGGGCTTATTGCTTTATTTTGGAACAGTTATTGTTTGAAATGTGAGTAGGTGTTACTGTAGCGTTTAGCACATTAGCATAATGTGGCCATAGCAGCCAGAACAGATTTTAATATCTGGCCCTTCATGAACAATGTCACAAAATGTCTTCATTTAATTGTTAATCATCCTAAAACCTCCCTCTCTTCTGTACAACCAGGCCATGGTTGCATGTTATCCTGGAAACGGAACAGGATATGTGCGACATGTGGACAATCCTAACGGCGACGGACGCTGCATAACCTGCATCTACTATCTGAACAAGAACTGGGATGCCAAGGTTTGCTGTGACCCTGCGTTTACTCTTACTGTTACTTGATTAGTGAGGAGGGGAGTCGTCTCTTATCCATTTCTACCACTCGTTTTTGATCTGTTTGTCCAGGTTCATGGAGGTTTATTGCAGATCTTCCCTGAAGGTCGTAATGTTGTAGCCAACATCGAGCCTTTCTTTGACCGTCTGCTCATTTTCTGGTCAGATCGCCGGAACCCACATGAGGTGAAACCAGCTTTTACCACTCGGTGAGTCCACACACAGTGTTTACAGTACTACAGTCACTCACATAGAGCCAAGGTGCTTCGAAAATACACTGCAAAAATGCAATTTATATGTACAGTGTGGTGTTATTTAAGTATCATTTATGCACTGTATTTAGTCATATGTTTTAGATTTAAATATATTAATATTATGAATTACCTTTTATTTTTATATTTCCGGTTTTAATTTAAATTTTAAGTTTGTTTTAATAATTTTGTAATATGCTTTAGTTTTTTGTAGTTTGTTTTAGTATTTTTTTATTACTATTATACAACGCTAGTACAATGATTTGAACACAACTCTTCTATGATTATCATATTTTTAATTTATGGATTCAAATTCATATTTTGGGGGATTAAATAATAAATGTCAGGGTGGTACAACTGTCTTTTTGTGTATCTATATCATCTATATTGTAATATTTCTATTTAATTTAGTTTATTTTTATTTCAGTTTTAGTACTTTAGTACTTTTTTCAGTTAGTTGCCAATTTTTGTTTAAGTTTTTCATCTAATATTTATATTTGAAAATGATTAATAATGGTTTTAGTTTTAGTTTCAATTAATGATAGCAATGCTGTCACAATGACTTGAACGCACCTCTTCTTGATGATCATATTTTTAATTTATGATTTAAAATTAAATTGTATTTATTTTGGAGAAATACGTAATAATGTCAGGGTGGTACAACTATCCTTAAATCATAATGAAAGTCTCAGTAAAATAATGAAATTCTTAATAATAAAACTCAGCATAATCCATAATCCTAAACGACAACAAAAAAACATTCTGTTTTTATGAAAGGGAAAGGTTATTTCAGGCTGTAAAATGTCATGTGGTAAAAACCGCAGTCCTACAGTTCTCATAACCTCTCATCTATTGGACTGTGATCTATTCAAACAAACACACACACATGCACTCATCTGACCTCATCCACCACCATTGTTTTCGCACCGCTGCAAACACTATGGTTTGATTTGATACTGCTCTTTAAACGCCGCACCTGCAGCTGCTTTTCCTCAGGAAGAGGGTCTGTGTTGAAATGAGTTTGATGAAACAAATTAAACGCTGTATTTTTGGCTCATCCCTTCCTAGTAAAACAATCAAAAGAACTTCTTGCCGTTTACTTTTTACATTACATTCTACATTTAGGATGAGGGTCGTGGTGTATCAGCCCCCATCGCAGCTGGGGGGCTAGGTGGGGCACAGGAAGTACGTGCTTCCTGCTTGCAAGTGGCCGTCATTTCAGTTTGTGCGCTCGTGCCGGTAGGAGAGAGCCAGTAATAAACAAATAGAGTCGCTTTACTAGCGTTAACCCTTTCTGTGCTTGATCCACACAATGATCCACATGAATCTATACATCTCAGACTCCATATCACAGTTCCTAAACCACTGCCTTGGGTTAATCAGATCCATATATGCTCATCAGACTGTCTGATTGAATGAATCTTTCTCTTCCCACAGCTACGCCATCACCGTTTGGTACTTTGATGCAAAAGAGCGGGCTGAAGCTAAGGAGAAGTACAGACTGGGTGAGTTTCGGACCTCTTAAAAGAAACTTGTGGCTTAGGCTGTTTTCTCACTACATGTTTTCAGTTTGCCTTAAGAGTTCAGTGTGTTTGGTTGGTGGGAACAGAGTCACGGTTATACTTATGTTGATGATGGAAGAGTATAGCAGATCACAACCAAATAGTATAATGTGAAAACAGACCTGTGAGAAGGGTGGAATCAAACTCAGTTAAGACTAAGCTGCCAAACTAAGTGTCAACCTTATATCACTGTAATTTTATATCACATGTAGAGTACACATCACATTATAGTTTTTTTTTTGTACAGAAATTCAGCATAAATTAATTTTAAGCAATTAAAGTAAATCCACACCATAAATAATGTGCACACACACACACACACACACATATATATATGTATATGTGTGTGTGTGTGCGCGCGTTTTTGTGACAAATGAGGACATAAATTTGTATAATGACTAGGGTATGACATAGGTATTACAAGGAGAAGGTGACTTTTCAGGACATTACCCCATGTCCCCACTTTTCAAAACGCATATAAATCACACAGAATGGAGTGTATTGAAAATCTGAAATAGCACAAAGTTTCCTGTGAGGGGTAGGTTTAGGGGTTGGTGTAGGGCAATAGCACATACAGTTTGTACAGTATAAAAACCATTACGCCTATGGGATGTCCCCACTTTTCACAAAAACAAACCTGTGTGTGTGTGTGTCTATTATTCAAAAGTTTGGGGTCAGTATTTTTATTTTTTATTTATTTTTTATTTTTTCAAAAGTGACAGTAAACACATTTATAATTTTTCAAGAGATTTCTGTTTTTAAATAAATGCTGTTCTTTACAACTTATTATTCATCAGAGAATCCTGAAAAAACTTAGCATGGTTTTCCATTAAAACATTAAGAATCACAACTGTATTCAACATTGATTTAAAAAAAAAAAAAAAATGTTGGAAATGGATGAAAATTCAGCTTTGCCATCACAGGAATAAATTACATTTTAAAATATATGTTTTTAAAAAGTTAATTTGTGACAATATTTATAAATAATTATTAAGGAATACATGCAGACTTGGTGAGCATAAGAGGCTTCCTTCAAAAACATTAAAAATTTTACTGACTACAAACTTTTGAATGACAGTGTCACAGATCGTGGCCAAGAAGACACGTACGTCACAGCGTGGGTCCACTACTCCTACAAGTTGGTCAATTGCATGAAGAGTCACTCCATCTCCTGGTTCTGGAGGAATCCACCGCTGATGTGATCCTAGGGCGCCCCTGGTTGGTGCAACACGACCCTACCATCTCTTGGAAAACTGGTGAGGTCCTGAAGTGGGGCAGCACCTGCTTTCCTGACTGTTTTCCTCACCTTCCTCAGCCAGCACCCCTGCAATCCGAGGCCCTCACACTCTGCTCCACCTCCATCGAAAGCCCGGTCGAGAAACAGTCAGTCGACATTCCAGCCTGCTATGCCCCCTTCTGTGAAGTATTCTGCCTGAAGAAGGCCTCCCAGTTACCTCCGCACCGGCCATGGGACGGTTGATTGATCTGATTCCGGGTGAGCCAGTGCCGTACATGCTCCTGGAGAGGTCAGTGAGGAACCAGAATCCATTATCCCCAAGGAAATCTCCGTAAGCCCCATCCAATGGAAGGATAACCCCGTTTCCTCCACCAATGTCTCCACGCCCACTCCGCCGGGTTGCCCACCAGGAATGCAGTATGTCACCAGAGCACAACGCACTTCCCTGATTCACTCCGTTCACACCTCTCTGGGCAATGGCTACCCAGGGGCCAACAGCACCATCTCGCTGCTGAAGGATCGCTTCTGGTGGGGAGCATGGCTGAACATCGCCACCACGTTGCGGAGGTCCTAGAGCGCTTGAGAGAGTTCCATCTGTTCCTCAAAGCCGAGAAGTGTTCCTTCCATCAGTCCTCGGTTCAGTTCCTTGGCTATGTCATCGATGACGGTGGTATCCAGATGGACGAGGGGAAGGTGGAGGCCATCCGAAACTGGCCAGTTCCAACCACCGTCAAGGAACTTCAACGTTTCCTGGGATTCGCAAACTTCTACAGAAGATTCATCTACCATTACAGCTCCATAACCAGTACACTCACTAATATGCTCCAAAAGAAGCCCAAATCTCTGTTCTGGTCACCAGCCGCCACGGCAAACTCAACCCGGCGGAGAGGAATTATGACATCGGCAACAGGGAGCTCCTGGCTATCAAGCTAGCCCTAGAGGAATGGAGGCATTGGTTGGAGGGAGCACACCACCCATTCAGCGTCCTCCCGGACCATAAGAACTTGCAGTACTTACGAGACGCCAAAAGACGCAATCCTCGCCAGGCAAGATGGGCCCTCTTCTTCACTAGGTTTAATCCTGGAGGACCATATACAGAATTACTCTGCTCATCTACCTTAAGGACCATTACCCTAAGTGCATCTACTCACCTGCCCTATCCATTCGCACCCCTTGCTGAAAATAAACATTATTATATTTTTCTAACCATCTGTGTGAGTCTCCTTCCGTAACAGACAGTGTGTATGTGTGTATAAAAAATAAAAATAATTTATATATATAATACATTTATATATTTATAATAAGTATGCATTTCTGAGTTAAGCTATAATCAGCAGCATTTTTCTTTCTATGATAGATAATCATAACCTGTTTTTAATCATTTAATACAAAAAAGGTACATCTTAATATGATTCTTTTTTTTCTTTTTTTTTTATGTGTACCTTGATGAACACAAACCAAAAAATTAAAAGATTATTCATAACAAAAAGCTGCTTCACATTAGGAAGCACAAGCTAAAAACAAAAGATCCAAAATACATCAATCTGATTGGATGAGCCGCATTCAAAGCTGTGAAAATGAAGAATTTTACGATTCGATACGATTTCAATTCATTCACAAGCTTGCGTTTCAATTCAATTCGATTTTGATTCGATTCATTACCAATTCATTTGGATATGTATCAGGTAGAGTACATGCCAATTTTTCTAAAAAATAAAAAAAAACCTAACTAATGCTGTAAACTTTACATTTTAAAACGGTAAATGTTAATAACAACATTTAAATAGTTTTTATAATAACTTTAATGATGTAAATAATTGTTTACGCCAGTTAGTTTTTTTTAAATATACCATGAACATAAAAACAGTGGCTGTCATTAAACTTCTTTTCTTAAATGGATTTATTCAAACATTTCTGCTTCTGTCTGTTTTAGTGTTAATATTATGCTGAGTAAATGTTAACAGCTGGTTCTCAGCCTGTTCAAGTCTTTCTTTAGTTGTCTGCAAAATACTGATGACTTTAATTTGCCTTCTGTTCATCATTAAATATCTTCTCTCTCTCTGTCCTTCACAGCTATAGGACAGAAAGGAGTTAAAGTGCCCGTCACACAGAGCAGCAAGACCTGAATCTCAGTCATTCGAGTGAACACTCAAGTGTGTCCTGTTTATGTGTGTGGCAGCCCGTGCCGCTGCGCCGTTTTCAAGAGGAGGTGCAAAAGACCCAACAATCACGCCTCTTTCTGTGGCCTCAAACATCCAACAAAACATTTGATTTGATTGGGACTGTCCTTAAATGAACACCATAAACAGATATTTCTCAAACTTGATGGTCATGACTCTGAACGGCTAGCAGGATTGGCCAATTTTCCTCATCCCGTGGAAAGTCTACAGCAGAAACATCACAAACAGACATGAGTTACTTTAGTATTTTGACAAATTACTGTATTTAATAAGAACTACAATCTCTAAAATCAGCCTTCGCTTTTCACAACGCTACACCTCTGTGTGTAAGTGGGTAGATGAGATTTTCCAGTGGCCTTTGTCATATCCTGTTTAGCCCCATGAATGCATAACCAGCTTAGCACTGAGATCTGACTTACGCCAAAGCTCAACTAGGTCATGAAAACTGACAAAATAACCAACAATCACATGATACATGAATGCTTCAGTGGACACAATCCCTTACGATTGAGCCTGAGCCCTTGGAAACTTTCAGGGTGAATTCATTCCAAATGAACAGTGCCCTCTGATGGAGTCAGTTTACACGCAATGCTTTGCTGCAGGAATTACGCAAATCTGGTAGCGCTACAAACATTCACGCGGAAAGCAAATTTGCTTGCCATGGTTTCTGAGTTTGCAGCAGAATTTAGGGCCGTTCACATAGGATGTATTTTTGCGGCGCTGTTTTTTAATAGTTGTCTTCGCCAGTGCTTCACATCTCGGTGTAGTTTCTCTCCACGAGAGTTGCGCTTTTAAGACGCTGCTTCAATTAAAACAGTAATTTAACTTTAATAAACGCACCCAGACTGTGTCCAGGATGAACAGCCGCAATTTGTAATACTTTGCTGGGACTGTAAACTGATACACCAATAATACAATTGCGGCCGATAATGAAAAGCGATAATTATTGACTGATTATAATTGTATGTTATAACCGATAACCGATAAATGGATATAAATATTAAAATTCTATACTATTTTGCAAATAATACATTAAAAATAAAACACTAAAAACATGCAAAAAATGCTAAAAGTGAAATGTATGTGTCACAACATCATAATGTACAGTATGAAATATGATTACATTTAACAGTTATCAAATTATTAGTGTCTTTAAAGAAGTTTAAGTGTTGCGTTAGTGTTGCAGCAAAGAAAATATAAAAATGCGGAAAATGAGCTGAACAGATAAATATACAATATCGATTAATTAAAAAATATCTAATATCGGCAAATACCCAAGATGGCACCGATATATCATACATTCCTAACTGTAACTGTAGGTCTAAATTAGAGATTTATATATTTGAATTGCATGTAAAATTTCCACTTATTTGGATTACAGTTTTAACATAAAGTAATAAACTTATTGGAATGCATATCTGTCAGTCATGCATAAAATAAACACATAAGATTTATGTAACAGCACTAATAAACTGACTGTTTTAAAGACACAATAATCAGGTTTATACTGTATATTTTTCATCAATAAATCGAATGTCTTTCAATCTCAAACATTTGAACTAACTAAATAGTTGCTTGTTCTAAAGCTAGCCATGTTTTAACAATGTTAACCATACATTTTAACTGACTAAATGTAATAGTTTTTGCAATGAACAGGTTTATGGCGATTCTAAGCAATTTGTATGAATGCATTTTAATAATATAATTGTTTAGAAAAAATCAAATAGATGGAAATTTTGGTCAAATACTGCACATTTTGGCAAATGTTGTAGGCCATCCAGGTATTTCATGCAAACATTGGCATATTATGCACAGTATACATACTGTATATTGCTGAAACAGTATGAGAGAAGTGTGCTATTCTGAACATAGTCACAATCTGAGAACCTGACAACTGCACGGAACAGATTTCCCCGCATACTATGGCATTGAGCTGTTCTGTGCTTGAGTGCCATAGATGGCCAGAGAAGTGAAACAGTAAAGCACTTTATCATAGAATGTTTGATGTGTGAATGAGAAGCTATGGAAAGAAAATGCTATGTGTAACGGAATGAATCAACTGAGAACAAAAACACGTTTGCTTAAACGTTCTGAGTTTTGCAGTATTTAATTAAAATGTGTCAGATTTTGTACAGCTGACCACTGTGGTGTTTTTCTCTTTAGCTTTGATATAGCTATATTTGGGTCATTATTCAACTCGATACTTCATAATAACTCAGTTTCTTTTTAAATAGTTGAATAGTCAGAATTATTTAATAAAAATGATAGTTATATGTTAAAACAATATTTGTAAGTCAAAAACTAAAATAAAGCAAAAAATAAAATAGATGTTGCCTTGGATAACAAATAAAGCTAAATAGAAATCTAAAAAAAAACAGTATGTATGACAAAATGCATTATTACTGATGAATTTTAGGTTGAAGTTGCAAAAATTTCTAATAATGAGTCTAATCTATTAAGGCCTAAAAGTCCTTAATTTACTTTTTTTATTATTCTAATAATATACATGCAATATTTAGATACAAACAAATTTAAAGTGGCTGATATTCTGATTTTCTAAAAGGTTTGTTTGCATTACACTCTGAAAAAAGTCATCCAAAAATGTAAGTTCAGTATCCTGTTGATTATAATCAGTCATTGGAACTGAGACTGATTA
>NW_015660490.1:724391-747368 GCF_001515625.1 Sinocyclocheilus rhinocerous | reverse complement strand
GGACATCTTCATCCTGTTCAAAAGTTTTCTTTTGGCTCTTAATGCATCGTGTTTCCTTCTGGAGCATCAGTGAATGTTTGAACCTTTTTTAATAGTTGTGTTTGAGTCCCTCAATTGTCCTCCGTGTGAAAAGATGGATCTCAAAATCATACAGTCACTGCTGGAAAGGGTTCAAATATGCAAAAGATGCTGGAAAACTGAAGAATCTGCAGGACACAGAGGATTTTTCTGAGGAACAGTGCTCAGTTTAACTGTTCAGAACAAACAAGGGACTCATGAACAACCATCACAAAACAAAAAACAGTGGTAGATCATCCAGGCAACCACATACAGTATTAAGAACCAAGGGTTCCCAAACTTTTGAATGTGGTTATTTTAATAATTTCAGCTATTTTTTTGTCTTGTGGACTATATGTAAACATCTTTTATGTAAAATATCTTACTCAGGACAGTACTAAATAAAAAATAACAGGCATTTTGCATGATCTCTCTTATTTTGTTAAAATTATTCACATTTTCACAGATTCTGCAAGGGGTTCCCAAACTTTCGCATGTCACTGTATATTAAATACACTTTAATGTTTAATTCTTAATTAAGTCTAGCCTTTATTGACAGTAAAAATAAATATTAAAAATATTAGTACAATTAAAATGTAATAATAATAATAACAGACTAATTTTTGAATGGTAGAGTGTATCTGATATGGTCACTGTGAGTGCATTATGAATTACATTATTATTCGTGTTACATTTATTAAGCATTTAATGAAACTATTATCACTGATCTCCCCTACTTGTATATTAATAAACAAAAAAACGAACAAACAAATAAATAAATAATGCAACCAATTAAATTCTATCATGAAATCCTAATGTTTATGTCCATGTTACCATATTACATTCTCGCAGTACCTGTTTATTTAAAATAATAATACGATTTAGAGTTGTTTCGTCTCTTCTCCTACTGTCCTGTCCAATAAAATTGCAAAAGCTTAACTTAAAAAAAAAAATGTAACTAAACATATGGTGAGAAAAGCCCTCAAATGAAGAACATTCGAAGTATACATTATTGAATTGAATAAAGCACTGAATAGGTCAAAAAAAGTGTCTTTAGAAGTCAACATAATATTATTTATTTCCATATAACTGCACATGAATCTATGATTTACCTTAGGTTCACACATACTTTACGGCTGAGTTTGTGGTAGACTGTAGGGTGGATCATTGTTTAAATGCTGGTCCTTGTGCACATGCACACTTAATGAACATTAAATTGGCAGGCGTAATAAAACATGCCTTGACAAGAAACCGTCTGCAGTCTGCATGAGGAACAGCATCATAGCGTGACAACCCGAGTTACTCTTTATATCAAAGGCGGAATGCATTCTTCACACACGTACATACAAATACACACACCGTCCCGTCTTTCCTGCAACCCCCTCCTTCCTCTCTGTGCTCCTCACGCTATATGACCATCAGGTTGTTCAGGCGTGGTGACCCACAATCCCAGAGGATCACATCAAGACAAAAGGCCTCTGCAGTGAGAGAGCGGCAGGCCGGAAGAGGCCGCTCAAACACACACATGCATATGCTATAAACAACACACTCTGAATGACTTTCTTATTTTACCCTTACTCTCATTACAGTACAGTATGTACAGTACAGTGGCCTTAGAAAGCATTTTGACATTTAAAAAGAGTTTTGCAACAACAACTAAAAATATGCAGTTGCTAGCAGCTAGTCATACAATCTTAAGGTGGTCAAACAGGTTTCTGGATTGGTAAACAAGCTAATAACCGTCTAAGACCACAGTTCAGAAATACAGCTACAGTCTGGGTTTCCAGTTAATAAACTTATTTTTGTGTTATGTTTGAAATGTTTTGCTTTAAAAGTGTGCTTCCGTTATTCTTTATTATAAACAAATGTCATTGGCTTGATATTTTGTTACCTAATCACATATTTTAAGTGATTAACTGTATGCATCCAAATATGCATCATAGTAACAGAAATTATTAAATTAACAAAACATTCTGCAAGGCAGCTAGTCGTTTATAACATTTTCTCAAAACAAAAATGCAGTTTACACCTAAATACCATTTAATTTGTTCATTTTATTTTATATTTTCATTTTATTTTGTTTTATATAAATCTGTCAACGTTACTTTGGAATTTTGTTGTAATTATTAGCCCAATGGTTAGAAGAAAAAAATCATGCTTTGGTAAATCATGACATAAAAGTCTAAATTATAAGGTACTATGTCATTATTATGAGCTAAAGTCAAAATCATTACATACTAAGTCATGCTTAGGAGATAAAAAGTCATAATTATGACATAATTCAAAATTATGACAAAAAAATTACAAAAGGTGTTGACTCTCATAGGCTATTAACTTTTCCCTCTCATAATGACTTAGTATCTAATAATTTAGTTTTTTTTTAAGTCATGAGTCATAACTTCTTATGTCAAAATGATGATTTAGGCTACCAAAGCGGCGGTTTTTATGTGGCGGAAATGGGCTTTCATAAAGTTTTGTACACTATAATTTTTTTTGTTGCGTTTTGGCGTCACCTTATGGACACAATGTCCATCGCATCTTCCTAGGATTGTACTTTAAAACCCTTAAACCCTTAAAAATTATGCATTTTAAAATATAGTATCTGACAAAGAAATGTCAAAAAAAAAAAAATAATAATTGTTGCGTTTTGGCGTCACCTTATGGACACAATGTCCATCGCATCTTCCTAGGATTGTACTTTAAAACCCTTAAACCCTTAAAAATTATGCATTTTAAAATATAGTATCTGACAAAGAAATGTCAAAAAAAATAATAATAATAATTTTTTAAAGAACTCAACGTCCCAGTGATATTAAATACGAACTCATTATAACGTCGCATGAGGAAGTAACGATAGATGGCGCCACTGAAATCCGCGGCGGCGTCTTTATGCGCACTCGTTTGCAGTGTCGAAGTTCAGAGGTCGGGTAAAGGTCGTGTTTTCAGTTGATTCCCTCAGCATAAGCAATGGCTTCCATAAGTTGGTTAACGTGCAGGCGGTTTGCTCAGGTTGCGCGGCGGCCGGTGCTGCAGTATGTGAGGGCTGCGGTGCGAGCGCTTCACCGGGGCAGCGCGCGGCGGGCGGCGGAGAAAACCCCGCTGAACAAAACACGAGCGCTGGAGCAACAGTACATCACTGAACTAGATAAAGCTGATGCGCTGGTAAACACAAACACTCCCTCTCTGGTGCTCTTGTTTTAACTGCCGAGTATTACTTTATGTGATGTTTAAATTTATAAATGTTCCTTTTTATATATATGTATATATATTACACTATTTACCAAAAGTGCTGGTGGTACTGTGGTAGTGTTACATAATTACTTTGTTCATGACTATTTTATTCACTTGGTAAACCAATGAATGTGATTCTACGATGGTACTCGTTCAGAATTATGACATGGGGTGTTGTCGAATTTGCACTGATCTAAAAAAATACATATCAATAATTATAATAATAATAATGGTAGGACCATATGTATATATTTTTTTTCTTTATTAACCCTCTTTATAAACACTGACAGATCATACAAGTTTATTTTATTTTCTAGATGCTGCGGAAGTCTCATGAAACAGGTGAGGTCTTCTATCCAGCATTAATGAAACACAAATCAGACATGTATAAAATCCTGTCATCATTTACTCACCTTCATGTCTCTCCAAACTATGACTGCCTTTCTTCTGTTTGTTTGTTTCCCTGACTTTTTGATTTTGGATACTATTATTAATAAACAGTGAAAAGTAGTAGGACGGTCAAGCTCAAAAATAACAACCATATTTGTACACAATCCTCTGGTCACCCGATAGCTCTCAAGTCCATCTCAAGGTCAGTTTGTGCCCAATTTGTGAATGACTCACTATTTAGAGTCAAATCTTTTTAATTAACTGCTGATTAATCTCACAAAAATGGTCTGTATTATTCAGTCAAGATTATCAGTGAATAATGAATTAAATTTCAGTCTGTTCCTCACACAAAGCTCTCACACGACTTAGGATGACTTGAAATAGATTGCACAAGTCATGTAGACTAATATTATTGTACAGTTTTGGCATCGTTTTGAAGCATGAAATCTTCAGTTCATTGTAATTTATTGGAAATGAGCAACAAACACATTTATAATTTTCAATTTGTGTTGAATGGAAAAAAGTCATAAAGGTTTGGAATGACATGAGGGTGAGTTAATGATGCAAGAACATTTATTTTTGGGTGAACTAACCCAAAGATGTTGTAATAGAGCGCAACAGTGTCTGCCCACTTTTTTAGCGACCTTGGTTCTGGAAGTATTTTTCCCAAAAAGATTTTTAAAAGGTCTTTTTAAAAGAGTTATAAGCCATGAACCAAACCAACCAGCTACAAGGTGAATTATAACATTACACTCAAGCAATATTTATGTTTATTTATTTCATTTATTTTTTTTATTTGTTTTCAGGATTTTTGTCCTGGTTCCGGAATGGTCTCCTGGCAACAGGAATCGGTGTTATTGCGTTTGCGCAGAGTGATGTGGGCCGAGAGGCTGGATATGGTACTGCATCTTTTTCCACTCAGCCCGTCGGTTTTTCTTTTACATCATAGTCATGTTTTGAATGGCTTCTTCCTTTCCTCCCCCAGTGTTCTTCATCCTGGGTGGAGTGTGCGTGTCGTTCGGTGGAGCGTCGTACGTGACCAGTCTTTTGACTCTGAGGAGGCTCATGCTCCTCTCTCGGCTCACTGTGCTGCTCCATGCGGGCTTGGTGTCCGTCGCCGCCCTCTTCTGGCTGTGCGCGGTATCGCTTTACATCGGCCGCCTGGAGTTGGAGATTATTCACGAAGAGGATGAGGAAGAGCACGGGGGAGATGAAGGTCAGGATTGCGCAGAATGCAGGGCCCGACGCGAAAGACGCGGCGCTGAAGAAAAAGGCCAAGACAAGTGAGATGAGAGGAGACTCGGAGTTAAAATGGCCTTTTTCACTTGACCCAGAGCCAGAGTTCTGTATTCACGAGTGGTTTAAACTGCTTTAAGAGGAAAGGCGAAACTGGTTTCAGGTCGGTGTGGAGTTGTGGCTTCTATCAACATAACTGTGCAGTACTCTAGTGCTTGATTTATCAGGTTGAGTGAGTTTTTGTGTTTCTAATACTCCTGAACATCAGCTTTACTGCGTACACAGGGGCAGTGACATAAATGCACTTATTTTTTTCTTTGTAATTTTTTTTGTTGGATCTGGGGGTTGTGTGCTGGAACATGAAAGTTAATTTCTAAACTAGCGCTTATCAGACAACTAGTTAACCATCTTGGTTGTTCAGCTGTTATAAATGGGCATGTTCACATTTATATAGTGACGTGATTCAGAAATAACAGTTCTGGGGTTTTTTTTGGCAACTGTACATTAATGAGGAAAAAAAATTAACTTAAATGATTTTAGCAAATGGCTGCAATATAACAAAGAGTGAAAAATTTAAGGGGGTCTGAATACTTTCCGTACCCACTGTATAAATATATAATTTAAAAAAGTTTTTGTATATGTAGAAATGAACATTAGTCAAGAATAATAAAGAAGCAACAAATTGAACCTTATTGTAAAATGTGCTTTTATAATTCATGATTTCTACATCGTAGTTTTCAGTATGCAGCATTTTTCCATCTATTTAGGCCTCGTTCAGTTTGAGATTTATTTTAGAATGATTACCTCACATCTCTCACAGTTCACTTCAGATGACCTGCTCTAGCGGTCGCAGTCTTATTTAATAAAATCACTCCTTGCAGATTTGATAAGAATTTCTAGATGTCATTTTCTGCCTCGGGCTTTCTCTCAGCAGATATGTCAGCAAATCTTTTCTTTTATTATGCATGAATCCAAAGTATAGATATTGTTGATACTTTTTTTTTTTTTTTTTTTACAGCCTGCAATCGTGTAGATACTCTGCTGGTGGGAGATGTAGTGTTAGTCGTGTGCTCAAACAGTCATTCACTCTACTGGAGTGTGTCTGTGTTCACTTATCATTGAATCTGTACACACTGCACACTTACAATCAGTCAACCCTAAATCTAAATCAACTCTAGTTTAAATGCTGTTTTTCCCTGTTCAAAGCAAATACACAAATCATGCTGGACTAGGAGGAGGAATAATTCAACAGTGTCATCCAAAATGTCCTTTACAGATTAAATTGTCAATTTCTCTTTTTTTCCCCCTGTCTGTTATTTTGGATAACCGATTAGTGGTGCTAAAAGAATAATTCAGGTTCTAAACAAGTTAAAAAGTAAAACAATCATTTTACTTGTACCTCAGTTTGGAAAAACAAACAAAAACTGCATCTACAGTAATGTATTTAAAATAGAAATCTATGAGGCAGTGCCTTTTTAGTATTATTTATATACTATTATAGTATTTAATAATACTTTGAATTAGCTTTTTTTTATAATTTTAGTTTTAATTTTATTTCCGTTATACATCACGTGTGCTTTTGCCATTTGTATATGAAGAGTTCATTTGCAAAAAAAAAAACGATAAATGCCACTTTCAAATAAAAGAAGCTGATTGCCGTGCATTATTCTCCACATATAGCGCGATCTGAACCCTAAACACGTTTTGTCAAAAAAAAGCCGGTTTTGTCCACTTTCAAGGCATCGCGAGTTCACGTTTTACTGCAGAAGCCGACAAGCGCCCTCGTTGTTTTTGAACAGAAGCCGATAAGTCCATTTTAGCGAATCAGCGCGCTGTATTCAGGTCAGGTGACAAGGCTACTTTCACTTTGAAAAGACGTGCTAGCTGAGAGGAGTTTCGTCAAAGCTGACTAAAAGAGATCGAGGATGGATAATTTCGACGAACTTGATGGACCTGTGATATCTTCTTTAGGGCGAAAAAGGAAAATAAATGCTGAAAAATTTTCACGGAACCTTGCAAAAGCAGCACGTTACAATGGTGCTTTAACTTATTTTCATTCGATTTTTAGTTTTAGTAACTTTGTACTTTAGCTTATTTCAGTTAGTTGCCAGGTCAACCTTTCTCATTTTTAATTGTTTTTTTTATTTTTATTTTTTTAATATATCTCTTTTATTTCAACCTTATTTCAGTTACTGAAAGTGGCTTTTAATTAAGTTTTCAATAACACTACTTTGGCGCAAGATAAGTATCTTGATAAATATCAGCAATATAAACACTAAAATACACACTTTTGAAATATAATCCCATAAAAGTTTAAACATTGATTATCTAAACATGACACTAGAGTGAAAGAAATGCTTGCCAACTTTGTGCTATTCAAACAACTGTCATGACCAAACATTTCCATATGGTTTTAACAGATGAAACACAACAATATAAAATTACACTGACAATATTAGTAAATGATTTAATAAACAGCATAATGTTTAGGTTTTGTGGTTATACTTTAAAAAATTGTGTGATTTGATTTTTATTGTAGTGCAACACTTGCCCCATTGACGTCCATAGTAAGTGCATTACTATAAAATTGATTTCTGTTTGATTTTATTAAGTGGAAAACACATCACTAACTTCTGTTGAACCCTGAATAAGCTTCTTCCACTTTCATTCAGATCAAATTCACTGGGTTAAAACATTCTGTGCTGAATCTTACTATGACTATAGGGGTTAATTAATTACAACTGTGAAATTGTAGTGACAAAAAGTTGTTAAATAGTAAAAAGTTCAAAACAAAACGTGAGTGCAAGTCGTATCAGATATCAAGGGCAAGTGATGTCTGGAGGGAGGGATTCATGGTAAACAGACAGATGTGTTGATCTGTATGCGTGTGAGGTTTGTTAATAGCGCCGGGGACTCTGGGACATGTGCGGCGATTCTTTCATGAGTCGTTTAACTTCTGTTTGTACACCTTCAAAGGGCTGCTTATTTATTTGATTATATATTTTAATTATTGTCATCCAAAAGATTTTTTTGTTGTTGATTTCTTGTCATGTTATCAAAGACCAAGTATGAAGAGAGAAGATGGCACTTATCTGTTGACATATAAATGCGTTTAAGAATTGTTGCTGGTTGTGTTTTGTAAATTCCGGAACACATTTAGAATTTTGTCAGGTATTCGTTTTGTTTCTTGTGTCTCTGGGTAGATGTGAAGAGGCAGATGATTGTCTTTGCTATGTGACTTTTGCACCTGACGCCTGATTGGCTGATGTTCTTTCTTCCACCTCTTTTTTTTTTTTTTAAATGTATATTTATGTTAATGTGAAATGCAGAACATTCTATAAATGTACTCTTTTTAAAACTGATGACATTCATTGTATGTTGATTGTGAGTGTTTATCACGAGGTTACAGACTATTTGTTTATGCATGACCTTCAGTGCTATTTACAGTACATAATGAGTCTATGAATATGTACATAAATGGGGACTATGCAAGCACATTTGTCTCCCGCAATTTCTGAGAAGGACAGGTTTGATGTTTAAGGTGGCGTGAATTCAGCGCTGCCACTTAAGGTGGAAATGTCATGCTTAGTGGCCTTTAGAGGTTAACACGCTGACCGTGTTGCAGAAGCAACTTTTGAAACTGTAGCTTCCCAAACTATGCACTAGTTAAAGTAGTTACACTACAGGCTACCTATCATTTTAAAGAAAGGTATACTTACATGGCAAGTTATTAGTAACTATAAAGTAAGTATTTTTATGAATGTATAACAGTATATTTTGTAGTCTTTATTTGTTTTGGGTAATGTGTCAGCATTACACACAAAAAAATAATGTTAATTTAAATGAACAGAAATAGACTAATACATTTTACTGAGCGTCATAAAGAATTGAACAATTCTGTTTTCCTTACGGATTTATTTACAACTTTTGAGGAAATAAAGGGAAAAGAAACATTATTTAAATGACATATGATCACAAATGTTCAGGTGTAACATGAAAAAATTGAAAAATAAATACAAGATGTGTGTGTATCTGTGTTTATGTATGTAGAACTTTAAACAAATGCAGTCTGATAACTGACCTTAACTACAAAAGAGTATATAAAATAAAATAAAAAAACAGGCGCATTCAGTAGTTTGGTTCTGTTTTAAAAAGTCTTACACATTAAAGGCAGGGTATGTGATTTTTCAAATGGTGATTTCAAATATCAACATTGGCTACCAGAAATCACTTACTCTGCCTTTAAAAAATAAATTGTGTTCTTGTGAGTCATCTGGGCTCACATGAGATGAAGATTGTAGCCTACTCATAATAATGGATTTCTACAAAAAAAAAAAGTGTTTTAATTCATAAACGGCGCGGGTCGTCTCCAGTGTTTCACTAAATGTCAGAGAGAATCTTGGCGCTCATTGGCTCTGTAGACACGCTAGTAGCGTAGTGTTGTTTGGTGATACAAAGCGCGAAAATTAGGCAGTGATACACAACGCTTATTATCGTGCTTTACCAGCGGAGACAAAAGGAGAATCTGTATCTGTAAAGAAGAAGCAGCAGAAAAGGTCTGAAGACAGAAAGACCGACAAAGACGAAAAAACGAGCGTAAACAACAGTACGGCTTACAAGGTTGAAAGATGACCGACAGAAATAGTGACGCACAAGTCCCTTCTTTGTGCTGGACAGGTAAGTGAATTAATTATTGTGTAGACCTCTCTATAAAACTCACTAGTGTCAGTGTAATTTACATAACGTTTGAGACGGTAATGCTGATCTACGTCTATAGATGGCAGTGCAGCATCATTGTGGTATGGGCACTTGAAAGTAGAACAGCTGAAAGCACAAAAAGAATGACATTTCATTCATTCATAATTTTGTTTTTTATTGAAACACTACTGACAAAGTTTAAAATGTGCATTTTAACTACTGATGGGAGAAACTAAGCTTCTTTGCTTCGTTAATTGCTTCACCAAATGATTCACTGTTTTGAAGCACTTTGAAACACCACCCGCTGGTGGCGCCTGCTGGTCACAACCAAGTAGATATAACTGCAGACCGGAGATCTCCAAAATGGGGAGTGAACTCCAAAAGTGGGCAGAACCTCCAAAATGGGGCGGGGTCTCCTCACGCAAAGACTTTCGCCATTGGCTCTGGCTCCAGCCAATTGTTATTGACTTAAATTTCAAAATAAAACTTTATAAATTTAACATTGTTTCTAGTTCATCTAAAATAAAATATGCTATATAAGTAAATATTCTCCATGAGAGCAGAGCCCAAAGCTTGTGGCCAGTGGTGTTCGGACTGGAGTTTGAACCTCTGCTTAATGATATAAACGGGAATCACCCACGAGCTCTCCCGCCAGCTGTCAGCGCAGGGGAAAGATTTTACTCTACCGCTTTGTTTTAAGCAAGGGGGGCTCGAAATTCGCAGGGTAGGAGGGGGTAGTGACGCTGGGTGTAACTAAAAAGGTGCCTTCGCATAATCTTATTAACTGTTTATCTCCTGAACTGCAACTTTCTTTACCATTCAGCGCCAATCCCGCTTTGCAGTCAATTTCACTGGTTAAGGTTAGGGTCAGGTGTGGGGTAGGTTTAGGGGTTAGCGTTTTTTATGTAGGAAATCAACACTTTAATTGACACAACCAATAAAATCTTTAGAATCAGCTGTGGGGCGGAGTTTGCACTGAAGTGGATTGGGGAAAAATTGGGCATGCATGTCATGTGCCTGTCTGTCAATGGGAGGAAGCCACGACCTATTTTGGAGCTCCCACCCCGTTTTGGAGTTCCCGCCCCCATTTGGAGATCTCCGGGCTGCAGTTATACCCTTCTCGTCACAACTGCATAAATGCACAAAAACACCTTTTACAAAACAATTGCAAACTTTTTTTTCAAAGTGTAATTTATTTAATGCAATAAAAAAAAAACATCAAATGCTATTTATATAAAGAATCTATATGCAATTTTTTAGAGCTTATTTTGCTTGTTTTATGGAGAGCTTGGTTAATTAGGCTAATAGGAGACTATTAACTACAATGTTTCTTTTTTAGAACACAAGATCCAGGGGGCGTGGTTGGATCCACATCTAGGGGGTGGAGATTGGTAGGTTTAGGGGTGGAGATGGGTGGGTTTAGGGATCAGGGGGTGGAGACGGGTAGGTTAAGTATATGTAAGGTGGGAGGAGTTGGATCTGGATCAGTAGAGTTCGTAATTAAATCCATATACTACCTTTTCTTGCAAGCTGATAAAATCCATGGCAATGAACGTCATCGGAGATGTTTAATCCACAAGCATTCTGAGCATTATTTCTACTTGCTGGCGTTCACATCAATACACAAGTCGTCCTTTTAGTTTAGTTTAGGCTATTTTCATTCAATTCGATGTAAAAGCAATAGAATAAGTATGTCTTGCATTCTTTTAACGTTAGTGAACATTGCAAATAAATCGGTTGCAAAACGGTATCCACTCACATGTTCAACTTTTTGTCTGGTTGTTACGATCAGAAAACAAAAATAAATACAGTCACATTACTGTATGTTATAGCATATGAGACAGCCCGTGATCACTAGATTTTAATGGTGATCAGCAACCAAATATTGTATATAATATGGCTATTACTGCCTTTTGCCTTGGCGTGACTTCTCACTTTTTGCCAACAATGCATAGTATCTTCAAATTAAGAGTAAAAATCAAGTTTGAGCTTTTTTTTTATGTACATAATTTTCATTACTAAAACATATACCCGTACCCCAGATATTTTTTTTTTTTACTGGTACCTTTCTATTCACACTGTTTTAATCCCTCATTTCTTTGATCAAACCTCTCTCTTATCCTTCTTTGCTTTTGCCCTTCTTAAAAACATTCACATAATCTTACGTGGACTTACTTTTCAAAATTAGTTATAAAACAGTCGCTCCTGGCAACAGGGATAGCTACTGTAGTATGTTTGCTTAGCATAGCGTTAAAAATGACATTTTATGAGATTAATATCATGTTTTGCTCCAAAATTACTATTTAACATCAATCGTGTTTGGAATAACTTGCTTCTGTGGTTGCTGCTTATCACAGAATGAGACAGAAATATATTATTTTATAAAATTCTATACTGTGATAGTGTGTCGATTAGCATTGCATTATACATCATTCTTATGAAAATACCCAAAATGGCTTAAAGAACACAGATATATCATTGCAATTGTGTGTTTATTGTCTTCATGTTTCATTAGTCAAAACGTCTCTATCTGCATGTTATTCAGCTGTAGTGATATCTGATGCATTTGTCCATATACAAGATTTCCTGGAACGTCATAAGTTTAATAGCCTACTTCTATGAGTCTCACTTATGAAACAGATATTACATGAGTGTTTAATACTCCATAATGCTCACACATCGCCTCATTTTGGGTAAAAAATGTAAAAATAATACTAAAGTCATTATTTTTCAGTACTTTTACTTGTACTCACGTAAATTATTACTTTAGTAGCAATACTTTTACTTAAGTACAATGTTTAGTACTCTTTCCACCACTGCTAATAAATGTAGTTACACCTGTATGCTACAGGTGCTTGTAGTTATTGCTGCTTGTAGTTATTTACTCCTCAACACTGAGAGCTGAAGAGGGAAGTGAAAACATGTCAGACGTTCTCCATCCTTTTCTTGCCTATTCTCCAACTCCTCCTCGTTCTCTGGTGTTTTGGTGCAGTTCGTTAGTTACTGATTCCGGGCGTGTCTCAGTGCAGTAGGCCCCACGGTCTGTCTGTCTCTCCCTCAGCGCACACAGCTCTGCTTCAAATTCAGGGCGTCTACAGGGACCGCCACATGGCTAAAGGGCACAGCGCCCAAACACACATCCCCACAAGCCAGACTCACACACACCTGTGTTACATGAACTGAGTTCATAATCGCACAGAGCGGCATTTCCATCATGTGGAACCAGTACGTTTAACGCAACTTAATTTGTTATTGTCGTAATATGTGAATTTGCTGCACAAGATCACAGAAAACCACAATATTTTCCCTATTTATTGCCAAAATTACCCATAAAAGTTACTAATTCCTATTTATATGTCAGTCTGCTCTTAAGAGATGGCCGTGGAGGATATTTTAGAGGAGAAACTTTGGGTCACAGTCGAGTTATCTTATGCGCACGCACACGGTCCGGCCATTCGCCTTTTCTCCCCAACAACTCTGCTTCTTTAGTATGCAATTCCTTTAGTCGTCAAGAGGGAATGATCCTCACACTAATGAACTGAGGCCTGCCACTTGAATGTAAAACAGGTTTTAACCCGTCTTCAATGTCAGAGCCCCTCCCTGGGGTTTCTTGAAACAACACAACACCATCGCTAACACCAGCACGCTCCGCGTTTCAATCACAACGTCTGCCTTTGTCTCGACCCTCCGGCCTATTACTCTGACAGCAGGCCGCTCACCGACTCCGCTTCAAAGACATGGAGCCAGAGTTATGAATCTGTACACGGATTATGATGAACGCCAATCAAAAGGCTTTATTGTGAGCGGAGCGGAAGAGTTGACAGAGTTGGGTAGCTTACATGTGGTCCCAGAGGGAGCTGTTGTTAAAGCAGCTTATCACATCAATTCGATCCATGTTCTTTCATCTTTCTTTTCTTTTCCTCTTCTTTTGAACTTGTTAACATGGACCGGTGCGGATTACAAAATTTACACAAGATAATAGCCGATTGCTAATCCCTTTTGAATGTTCACTTTTCAAATCCAAAAGCAACCCCCTTCACGCCATTCAAGACAGTGACTTCAAATGTTTAAAGTTTCCAAGCATGCAACTGGTGTACTTTTTTGCCATTGTAATTTTTAGGCTATTCTTGAAAGGATCACTCTGTAGAAAATTAATTCTGGCACCATTTACTCACCATCACGTCACTGCAAACCTGTACTTACTTTCTTTTTTTTAAAACACCAAACCTTTTCATGCATTTACAATGAGGACAGAAGCTTTTAAGGCTTCAAAATGGACGTAAAAAGGCCCTTGATAGTATATTATAGTATACTTTGTGTAAGAATCTGAATAAATTTTAAGTTGTCGTCATTCTCTTTAAAATCCACCTCTTTGACACTAAAGTAGTGATGTACGATTTGTGAACGAATTATTCTTTTGAGTCATATTTTTTTAATGAACTGCTTGATCTGGTTTGCAGCATTGGTCTAAATCAGGGCTGGGCAACTACGGTCCTGGAGGGCCACTGTCCTACAGAGTTTAGCTCCAACCCTAATCAAACACACCTGGACAAGCTAATCAGTGTCTTCAAGATCAAAAGAAAGCTACAGGCAGGTGTGTTTGATTAGGGTTGAAGCCAGAGATTTGCTGCTTCTCAATGTGCCTACTTATACTACGCCCTTAAAGTATGTACTCTTTTGGTGAAGAAAAAGTACACACTTTTGAGTGTGTAGTAGAAGAGTAGGCAAGCTTTGGGACATACTATCACTCTGTCGCATAGATACACGCACCCTGTCACTGTAAACTGGCCTGTCAATCATCTTGTCACAGTTAACATCCTCCAAATTGCATTTCATTTATCTTCCTACCGTATTGGAGAGAAAAGTAGTAGCACATTGATCTGCCAGTCGCGGGTCTTTCATGCGGAGAACTCTGCTCATATTTTATGCATAATAATGCATTTAAAAGTTAACGACCAAACGGATGTTTATAAAAGTGTACATTGCTGTTGCAGATGAAATATAACACAGATAACATTAAATAAATATTTTACCAGGTTAAATGTTAAATATTAGTAACTCAAACCCCTTTTTCTAAGCCTCTCTACCCAACCGCCGGTCGCGCACATCCGCCATGTTTGTAGTTTTTAACATGTTTTATTCGTGTTTGTAGTTCTGGACAGAATCCTTCACCAAAGCGCAATGGATTGTGGGCAATATTAGCCATTAGAGTGTGCGCGGATCCACACTTCAAAAATCGACCTGAAATAGTAGACCATCCGGGGACTTTTGGCATACTCTTTTCACCATACTATGCTTTGGGACACACTTATTCTAATCTCACATACTATTTAGGATGGATAGTATGAACATTGAGACGCAGGGATTGTCTTAATATAGGGAGATGAGTGGGTCTGTATTACTTACTATTAGAGAAAGCGTAACGGTCAACTTGGATCATGTGTGCCTTAATAACCAATCACATTAAAGCCTTGACGTCATTGAATTTCAGTCACAGTTGTGCGACACTCAATTGCCGTTTACGGATACCATAGAAATGATTGAGAAATGGCGTAAGCTGTATCCCACTTGTTGCAAAAAGTCAGTGCCTTCTCTTATAAAACAGCATTTTTTTCAGTGTAAACTCTAAAAATAGTTCAATCCAAAAGTATTGCTTAGTGTAAAGCATGTTGGAGATTAGCTGCTAGGTTGTAGATTCATTAAATTATAAGCTGTTTCCTCTAAAAAGCTGTTTATTCAGCATAGTGAATCCTCTCCTCCATTGACATCCATTAAAAAAAAATGGCCTCTGGTCTCCTTTCCCACGTACTGGCAAACCGGAAGCGTTAGCATTAGCCGTTACGCTTTTTTGGCTAAAGGTTGCAGGCTTGCCTTCTAGTGGCTTTGGTTGAAGCTACACTGTGCAGGACAGTAGCCCTCTTGGACCGAAGTTGCTCAGCCCTGGTCTAAATGATTCTTTCACAGACTGATCCGGTTCTCTAGTTCAACTCGCTGCCTCTGATCTATTCGCACAAGACAAATGGACCACTTTTATAAACTTTGTGTTGCTCTTTGAAGCTTTAGTCCTCCTTCACTGTGAATAGAGTGACCAGAATATGGAAATTGTTTCCATATTTTGTAAACAATGGAATCAAGCAACCAGTACAATTATTTACTGATTTTTTAAAACCAAAAAGTCATGGGTTTGGATTCAACATTCATCATTTATTCACCCTCATGTAATTCCAGACCCCTTTTAATTCCTTTATTCATAAACCACTGGCATTTGGTGTCATTGACGTCAAACCACGCCATCTTGACGGCTCAAGTTTGAATATGCAAAGGACAAAACGACAGCACAAATAAATTATTGGAATAGAGTTTATTATTGTTGTTTGGATTATCATAATCGTTTTTACAGTGTATTTTTCATTTAATGCTCATGGTTCTGTATTTTCACAAACATCTCATCATAAAGAAGTTAGAATCACAGTGATGGTAAAGGTTAAGGGAACACCAACTCGTGCTGATGTTTCAGGACTGATTCTCTCAACTATTTACATATTTGCCCTCAATCACAAATACAAATAAAAACCATCTCATATCGTTTAGTGCTACTGAAAACCATCATATCTGGTAATACTGCATGGGCAGAAAAACCCGCATACACAAAAACAACAACAAAAAAAACAGAAAATGTTCACATGGTGAAACTTCTTGTAGTTAGTTACTGCTTAAACCACATTCTGTTATCTTCAGTGTGATTTCATCAGTTACCAGAACTTAATATTGTTTTTGTGGTCCACTTACAATGTTCATATTTTTGTTCATAAAACTATTTTAGTGACTACAACCTAAAGTAAAAGGGATTGAATTTGTTTGTCATCTATTCATCCTTCATGAAAGGTACCCATACGGTTTCATTAATTTTTACATCTTTAAACTACACAGATCTTATTGTTCTACACTGACTCCAAAATCCAGTGAGCCGCCTCGCTTTGTACATCTACAGACAAAAAGTACACAAACGAAAACTCTTTTATTTCAATAATTTGACGTTAGCGTGTTTCTAAGCCAACAATACTTTGAGCACAAAGAATATATTGTATACACAAACATTGCTGCAATGCATTCTGGGATCTACAATGAAATGAGACCTTAGAATCTGGCCAAAATGAGGTATCTCAATTTTACTGTCTACATCTCGCATCAGGAGCATATAAGATGCCTTACAATGCTACGCAGCTCACTAGGTTTTGGAACAGTGTGCCTTAGCCTTACATTGTGGGGTGAAACTCACAGTGTCACAGGTAATATTTTACCCCAAGATCCAAAAAAAAATTATAATAATTTTATGGGACCATTAAGACTTTTTGCAGTGTGGTATTATTTTAATGAAATTTGGACACATTTCCCCCCAAATTATCAACAAATAATGCGTCTACTTGATTTTCTTGTTTGTTTTTTGTATGTAATATTTTTGTAGTTCACATTTCAATAATGTCATAACACAGGCTAAATATAATTAATTTCTTAGGATTTTTAAGTGAAATATGACCTGGACATGTTTATGACAAAGTTTGTGATATAAGACCAGTGTATATTTTATTTTAAAATAAAACATTTCACCTTTATATAACAGACAATGTTCTCCACACTTTAGTTTTCGGAATCATCGTCACATTTCTTGCACAACTACTGTAAACTTAATTCTTGTGGTTTTTACAGTAGGAGAACTAGAATGTCTGGCCATGGATGAAGTGCTACGTGTATGCAACAATATACTATAAGTGCTTGGACATGATATATGACAAATAGACACACTTACCACCACCACCCCCCAAAACCCCCAAATGTCTTATAGGAAGATTAGTCCATGATATTTACTCATGAGTTGTGGAAAAAAAAAATATTTTGGAGCATTTGCATGTATGGAGTCTCGCAACTCAGCGTTATCTATATATGGCTATGACCTTGAATTAATCATTTTTCAAATAATTCTTTTTAGATGTTTAAAGACAGTTCTTTTTTATACAAAAATGAAAATTCTACACTGTTCAAAAGTTCTAATCTTTATTTTCAGTACGACCCCTCAGTCAGGGACCTGTGGACTGTGCTTTCTTATGTATTGTTTCCTTAGGAATGTCTTATTTGGCAATAGCCGCCATTCTGCTTTTGTCCATACTTGCATATTCCTGTGTGGTTTCTTAAATCTTAAGTCATGGGGACTTGGAAAAAATGTATAGGTGGGCCCATCTCCCTAGGGGTCGAAGACATTTGTATGCATCCCTTATCAAAGGATCCAGGACAACGTCCTTGGCTCTCCTTTCACATGACGGCCCTGTATTTTCAGTGGTTTAGGCCTCAATGATGGCCCCTTTGTGAACGTTGCATGATGTCCTTCATATGTTCATTATGGCTTTGACTGCTTGTCCAGAGAGAGGAAGACACACTTTAACAAATTAACAGAGCAAAGTCTGGAGAGGATGCTAGGAAGACTGTTTGAAAAACCTCAAGTTCTTCTGCAGTTCCTCTCTCAACGTTGTGTCCTGTCCTTTACGACCTCTTCCAACTCGCCTTTACATTTTTTTTCCTCTCTTTGTCTTTGTCCCTCAATCCTCATCTGTCCCTGCTGCCCCCCTCAGTCCGTTCATACAGAAGGGCAAAGTTGGAGGAAAAGTGGGTTCAGCTGGAGAAAAACCATTAAAGGGAGGCAGAGATGCGATCCTTTGCAAGTGGGGAAAGAAAGCGGGAGTTTTGGCCACATGGTCTGAGTGGTGCCCTTCAGCGTGAGCTGTAGGCATCTCAGGTGGGGCGTAGCGAATAGTGCTGGGAGCATAGAGACTCTGGGGCCCCTGTGGGCCAAGAGCCAGAGGGTGAAAGAAAACACGTCCTGCAGCCCCACTTGCAGTCAGTCTCTGCAGTAGTTCAAAGTCCGGAGCACACCCTCCGTGGATAGACCGATCATCCCTGGGCAAGGACGAGGCAGGGATGGGTGGCGACAGGGTTGGGGAGGGGGGGTTGAACAGACCCTTGGATGAAGCTTCTGTCGGGGTGGAATTCTGAGGATGGGAAGGTGGACTGCTGCCATTGGTTCCTCCTCTGCTGGGCTGAGCTTGGCTCCAGCGCCTCCCAGAACCTGGGCCTACACTTGTTCCCATCACTTCTTGTTCAGTCTTAATATTCGACCCGGAACTGGTCACCGCACTCTTAAGATGCTGGATCACTGCACGGCCATTGTGGATTTTACCTGCTCCATTGGCCCCATTGCCTTGTTTCAACGGCCTCTCTTCTCTTTTCACCCGTTTGCTGGTGGGGTTGTGGTCCCACTCGCTCTCCCTCTCATCGTCCTCTTCCACCTCGCTGTCGCTGGCTTGGTCTGAGGAGGTACATGGGCTGTCCTCTCTCTGCCGGAACACCTCCATCCGCCTCCTTGCCTCACGAGGACCGCTTTCAGCATCAGACTGGTGCGATCTCTTCCTGGTGTTCTCTGATTGGCTGGCAGCAGTGTGCGAGAAGGCTTCCTTCCCCTTGTGGTCTGTCTCAGTCCTGCCTTTCAATGGCTGTGTCCCTGTGGAGCCTAGAGTAAAGAAAATCTGCTGATTTGGGCTGTTGAGTAACGTACTACCAGTGTGTGTGTGGTGTGTATGTGGGGCTAAAAGCATACCTTGTGCCTTTGGAGAGGTGTCGCGTGGGGATGAGCTTGCTTGAAGCCGCTCTGCCCTCAGGCTTTCTGGGAGTTGTAATAAGTCCAGAGGCATGTCTGCCAGCTCTGATTGACTGAAAATACAGATAAAAGAGTGCGAGAAGTTTACCTCAGGGAGCTTTACACATTTAACAGTCTAAATGCTAAACCCTGCGCCACAGGTTAACGGAGCATTCTCCAATAATTTAGTATGGTTTAATCACACAACAGGAGATTGTACAAATACTAACTTGGTAATTCGGATGCTTTCATTTTCGCTTTTGAATTCGCAATCTTGGTGTTACATTTTACAAGAAAAGATAATCAGGCAGGCAAAATAACATAAGTTATAATAAATAAATAAAATGTGTAACCATTTTTTAAAAAAATGATTCCCAATTATTTTTCACCATTTCTAGTATTCGTACAGGCTTTGCATTTTTTAAAGGGTTAGTTCACCCAAAAATGAAAATTAGGCAGTGTTTTACTCTGTGACATCCTAGGTGTATATGACTTTCTTCTTTCAGACGAATCCAGTCGGAGTTATATTAAAAATTGTCCTGGCTATTCCAAGCTCTATCATTGCAGTCAGCGGGTGTTGCAGTGCTTCAGTCCAAAAAAGGTGAAATAAAAAGTGCCCATCCATAAAACAAAGTGTCTCACACAGCTTCGGCGGGTGAACAAAGGTCTCCTATAGCAAATCGATGCGTTTTTGTTAGGGATGCACCGATACCGATATTGGTATCGGTATCGGTATCGGGCCCGATACTGAGCTCCTGTACTCGTACTCGTACTCGTTAAAATGCCCCGATACCAAACGCCGATACCACACAGCATGTGATAAGTGCCATATTCAAACAAAGAAACACTGACAACAGAACAACAGACAGGCAAGTACCAAAAATAAAAGTATCGGTATCGGGCGAGTACTGGAAAAAGTGGTATCGGTGCATCCCTAGTTTTTGTAAGAAAAATAACCATATTTAAAACGTAATAACCAATTTAATCTAAGTAAGGAAACTTTGCTTCCTTTGCTCCTGTTAACAGACGTTGGTTTTCACGAGACTCAACGGCGCATGCGCAACGCTGACCTCATACGCCATCCCGGAGCTGCTTCCGTGTACAACCGTTGGCGCAAGCTAGATTAAAGTGATTATTACGTTTTGAATATGGATATTTTTCTTACAAAAATGGAATAACCAGGACAATTTTTAATATAACTCCGACTGGATTCGTCGGAATGAAGAAAGTCATATACACCTAGGATGCCACGGGGGTGAGTAAAACAGCCTAATTTTCATTTTTGGGTGAACTAACCCTTTAAGACTAAAACGAATGCTTGAAAGATAGATTCATTATTGTAGATTATTAAGAAGTGACATGTGGCCAAGTATGGTGTCCTATACTCAGAATTTGTGCTCTGCATTTATCCTATCCAAGTGCACACACAGCAGTGAGTAGTGAACACACACACACTCTGACTCTCTAACCATTAGGCCACAACTGCACAACAACAATAAAACCGTACAATACCAAACTAGCTTATAAAATGTTTATTAACAAAAGTAAGTAAGACGAGGCATGGCATACACCACATTACATAAAGTTTAGCAAACACTGTGAAATCAAAAAAACATTTTTTAAAAGCCTCCGTAGCGTAACATCAGGTAAATATCAAAGACAACAGGCTTTTCAAAATGAAAACAAAAAGAAAATGAAAACAAAGAAAACCAACATATTCATATTCTCTGGTTAAAGAAACAATCTTTTACTTTACTTTTACATGTCACTTGAAAACCAAATCCTCTGTCAGTCATTGTTTCCTCAGTATTGATGTCATTTTTGCCACACACACCTTTGCGATCATGTGGACGTGGCGAGTATAAATAAGGCTATACACCTGAAGCGCTCGCACTGAAAGCGCCTCTCTCAGTCTCTTCACGTGATCAGTGAACTTTGATTCCTTCTGCACTGTGTTGCACTCTGCAGCGCAAGCTGTATGGAGCAGAGCAGAAGCTTTCAGTTTGAACTAAATGGTTTTTATTTCTATAAAAAGCAAAACAACAGTGGGGACGGTACCACAGTAGGCAAGTAATGTATTCAGTGTACGGTCAAACACCGGTAACACCGACTACCAGCGCAAGCTTAATTCTAAGTCAGCATCTCATCTTGTTACATAGTGTGTAGTTTTATCTTGTTGTTTAATTTATGTTTATTTTATTTTGTATTATATGGTCTAGCATCCTTTTTTTTAAATCACTGAACAGCACATTGGTCAACTGTCATTTTTAATTGTGCTCTATAAATACATTTTACAAGGTGGAAAAAATATATCCAAAATGGTAGACAGATCGAGAGAAGTGATGAAATGTATTTACCCCCGCGTTTTCGGCTCTTGAAAATGCTGCAGACCACATTTTAGTTTGAAAACTCCGGGGGTTGCGTTTCAGTGTAAACGTGCCAAAACGGAGACTTTTGAAAACGATGGCGTGGCTGCCCACATTTGCTCTGCGCATCCTTGACGACCGTGTAAACAATAACATCATGCTCATTGTTGTACCTGCATGAATAGTCATGTGACATGCGTTTTCGGTTGTGTAGTGTGGACAGAGATCGTTTCTGAAAAGCAATGAAAACGCAAGTGTAGACGAGGATCGTTTTCATTTTAAAACGCCATTTTAAACTGAAAACGCACTAGTGTAAACAGGGCCACAGGAAGGTACCTTACCAGTAGGCAGCAACACAGTTCACTAGATTTTGGAACACAGCTACAGAGTTTCCTCCTCACAGAGATTAACAGCACGGTAAGAGAAATACTCGCTTGTGATACCGCTTCCAAACACACACATACACTAGAAAAGCCCTTCTGAACATGAACATGGCTCCAGCAGGGTGCTATAGAAGTTAATTAGCTATCGTAATTACAAAGCTAATTAACTAAAACGCCATTCAGCCAGAAAATTTTGACATCCATTTGGTGTAATTATATAGCACCAGTCCAATTATCACTGAAATTCAGCCAATTTTTTTCTTGTTTTTGTCTGACTTCTTTGAACGTGTACACTTGTGTGATGAAGATTACTGTAGACAGATGGAGAGGAAGAGCACTTACGAGGGCCTCTGTGGAAACTCTCAGCACATTAACTTTTTTTTTTTTTTTTACTGTAGCACAACACTCAAAAACACAAACACACAAGGTCACTAAGAAACTGACCTGAGCACATAGTTGACCCAGATGACGTTACGCTCATGGGGCGCTTTGTGGTTAATGGACACGGTGGCACAGGACTGAATCCAGAGATAGCCTCCGCTCCTCTGCAGCCAGCGATAGTACCCCGTCACAACCTGCCCTTTCCGCAGCACTAAGAGAGAATGATAAAATATATATAGAGTTAGTTAAGGAGTCTGATTAAATATTAGATTTTAAAATGCAAAAACCACATGAGATGGCTAAAAAAAGATACATTTTAAATCCTAGATGTGGAAAAGAGTTACACAATTTGTTTATTTGGCTAGGGGGTGCTGTTGTCAAAATGTATACAGCCGCTTCAGACTCTTAAAGGGGGTCATATGATGTGATTTCAAGTTTTCCTTTCTCTTTGGAGTGTTACAAGCTGATTGTGCATAGATAAGATCCCTGAAGTTGCAAAGACTAAAGTCTCAAAACCAAAGAGATATTCTTTATCAAAGTTAAGACTCTG
>NW_015660490.1:715397-720682 GCF_001515625.1 Sinocyclocheilus rhinocerous | reverse complement strand
AAGGAGGGGGCTTTGTAGAAAACGAAGCGTTTGAGAGAGGCGGGGCATAGAGGACCTACAATAATGTACAGTATTTGAAAAATAATGTGTTTTTTGAACATTAAAGCATGTCAACATATTCTGTTACACCAAATACACAAAATAATGATCTTTAAAAAAGCATCATATGACCCCTTTAAACTGACAACAGATACAGCTGCTCCTTAATGATGAACTAAAAAAAGTTATTTTCCCGTTCTATTCCTTTTATTATCCACCTTTTTTCCTGCCACCCTCACTTAAGCGCTTCATATTTCCTTATCATCCTACAATCTAGGTAAAAGCTAATAGCCTGCTGTTGGTCATTATGACAAAATAAAACCCAATAATGTGACTGACATGAAATGCATACTAATAAATAAATAAAAATACATTAATATGTATGATTTCTTTTATGTAATGTACAACCTTGAGAGAGATGTGTGATGTGTAATAAGCTTTTTTAGAGATGGGGTTGCAAGTAGATCACAAATCCTGACAGGCTTACAGTCTGCATGGCTCTGCCTGATGGTGTCCAGGTCTTCTGCATGGATGAAATGGTAGCAGGTACGTCCAACCACCTCAGCTGGGCTCAGGTTCATATACTCCGAAATCCTACAAAATCCACATGTAAGAGTGACACTGGCATTTGATTTGGCCAGTTTGCTTTATTGACACCAAATGAGGTTTTTTTTGGAGTGCATGTACATTTTAATCAAATTTTTCAAACATACTTTCAGCCATGTATTGTAATTCTATTCCACAGGCTTGAGACGTAGTGTTGATGCGACAACACATATTTGGCACACATTATCATTTACACCAATTATGGGCAAGCACTATGGCAAAGGTAGCAGAATATTCCGTAACTGAGACTGAAAGGCATGCTGGGAGGTTACCTGTTCTCACAGTAGGTGACCTGCAGGTCCATGTTGACTCTGAAGACAAACATGTGACTTTCCATGCGCACCTCATTGAGCGTGGAGGGCGGAAGCGTGTGAGCCAGAGCGACCAATCCCATTGGTCGATGCAAGGGGCGGGAGGAGCCTGGCACCAGAGCTGGCCGACACCGAATCCGACCTGTCACATGAATCACCTGATAAGAAATCAAATGAGCAGTTCAGTTTATGAAATCATTCAATCATAAAAAATGAGTAAATGCTAATATGCTAGTCCAGCGGTTCCCAACCACGTTCCATGAGCCCCCTACTTACCATTTTATTTATGCACGTTATTTATACCTGTATTTTACATTATTTCTAATTGTAATAATAAAATGCGACTTATACACTGATGCAAAATAAGTCGCACTGGGTCAGAATTGCATTATTTAAAAAAAAAAACACACACAGATGGCACTGGTCATGTGACCAAAAGCCATCATAATGGTTGGCTAGTATTATTCACAATTCAATGTAAAAGACTTGAGAACACCTCTTCGTAAAAAAAAATTAAAAATCTGACTGATGGCATGCGACTCTTTGTGCTGGTCTGAGCAGATGCATTAACTATGCAAGTCTGTTTCTGCAACTGAATAAAAAATAAAAGGTAATTATGATTTTTCTTCCTCACAATTATGACTTTTTTCTCGCAATTGCGAGTTTACATCTTGAAATTTTCACTTTTTTCTCAGAATTGTGAGTTTATATCACACAATAATAACGTAAGAATTGTGAGATATAAACTCACAATTCAGACTTTTTTCTCAGAACTGCGAGTTTATATCTTGCAATTCTGACTTTATAACATGCAATTGCGAGTTAAGAATTTTAAGATATAAACTCACAATTCTGAGAAAATATCAGTCTTTTTTCCCCACCGCAGAATTGGACTTTATAACTTGCACCTGCGATTTTATATCTCACAATTCTGAGAAAACAAGTCAGAATTGCGCATTTATATCATGCCGTTCTGAGGGAAAATGTCAGTTCTGCAAGTGACTCAGAATTGACTTAATTACACAGAATTGAAAATGTTGTCAAACGCATTTCTGAGAAAAAGTCAGATTTGCGAGATGTAAACTCAATTGCAAGAAAAAAGTTTGACAGACAATAACAGACATTTATTCAAGTTCCAATGTTTATCATACAGAATTTTCACACTGAACATTTGTCTTTGTGTACACATGCCTTAAGACTACAGAAAAAAAAATCCTTAACATTTGTGCCACAATTTAACACACGAGACAGTATGTCTCAGATGAAGGACTCACTTTATAGCCCGAGGATTTAATGTGGAGGCCACGCTTGGTGAGGGTAGATTTCATCCTGATGACAAAGCCACGTTCTGATAACTCACTGACTGGAGAACAGGGACTAGATGATGCTACAGGAGAAAACACGCACATCACAAAGATATCCACCCTTTGAACAATATTTCACTATCCACGGATATATGAAAACAGAAATTAACAGCTAGACCAGACGTGTACAATCCTCCTCCTGGAGGGCCAATATCCTGCATATCTAGCTCCAACACACTTGCTTAGAAGATTCTAGTGAGTCTAAAGACTTTGATTAACTGATTCAGGTGTGTTTAATTAGAGTTGGAGTGAAACTCTGCAGGACAGTGGCCCTCCAGGAACAGGTATGGGATACCCCTGAGCTAGACAGTCAACGCTGTTATGGAAAATCGTAACTATTTTGTGTTTTGGTGAATTCATGTGAATTTTTATGATCTCATTTGTAAGGAGGTTTTTTTTTTTTTTTGTACAAAGTTTAGGGGTGGACCTTTATGCTTTTTTGTCTAAAAATGTTACTTTTGCGTATGACCCAAATTCACAAAAATTTGCCAAAATGTAAAAGTGTTAAATTTTCTCATTAGTTCGAGTTGGGACAGCTCAGAACAAGCAATGTGGAGGAATAAAGGACATTTTCAGTATCATTTTATTTTTACCTGTGGTCCACTTACATTCTTTTTTTTGCACCATTAGCAGTCATATTTTAGTTTTTCATGATCATTTTCCACCCTCTCTCTGACCCTTAGAATGAAACAAAGGTTTTTTGCTGCTCTGCTTCAAGCCTTCTATGCAAAAACCCTCTTGACCCTCTCTGCACTTTCCTGCAGAGCGGCTGGTGTTCTGCCCTGGATCAGCACAAGATCTGAAGGGTATTGGTGTGCCAACACCAAATAGTGTATGTGGGTGGTCGTTTTAATGCATGTATCTTATTGATGACACAAAGTTATTCCGGCAGCATAGTTTCATCATAGATTTTGAGTTCTGAAAGTTACAGTATAATTTTTGTGTATCTGAAATATTTTGTGTCAAAAAAATAGAGGTAAAAATTAGAGTTGAATAAAGCTAGACCTCTGAAGTTGTGTTACCTGGTTCTGGAGTGCCGGCCAGTGAGGATGTGGAGGCGGAGCTTGAAGCGCTCTCATGGGACGTTTGACAGCCTGCCTCTGCCCGGAGGTGTGGCCTAATGCCAAGACGCTCCGCCATCTCAACATGATCCGCAGGGTGGATGTAATCGAACACGCTACTGCCAGTCAACTCAACCTAAACATGCGGATACACACATAAGCATGCACACAGAGTAACATTCATATAAGAAACATGACATAAATCACAACATATTGGCTAACAGCCAATGAGAGACCTTGAAAAACACAAGCTCGCCTATAGCTATTCCTACATTTGTAATGTGTAAGTGTACACACACACACACACACTCCTAAATCCTTACACTTGGGAAGCAAACATCAGAGAGAGATAAAAGCAATGCTACACATAAAACATTAATTATAGCGTACCATGACCTGGACTGAATATTCTACCTGCTGCATTTTATAAAATGTATAAGAAACTCAAAACAGGTGAGCTTCATAAAACAAACTGACCATGTATAAACTTCATTTATATTCCTAAAGTTCTGTCGTCATTTACTCACCCTCATGTTATTCAAATCTGTATGGTTTTCCTTCTTCTGTGGAACACAAAAGCATGTCCAAGCTGCTCTTTTTCATACAAACAAAAGTGGAAGGGGACCAAGATGGTCAAGATTCAAGGGGACAAAAAAGATGGACCTGATTCCAAGGCCCCTCATTGTTCACTACAATATCTGAATGCCCAACATTCCTAGTTTCTCTAAATTTACAGAGGAATTTTTCATTTTTAAGCTTCCCACTCTTTTCAGCCAATGAATTTACATTCCAGTTGAATACGATTTACTGGATCAGAACTAAGGATAAGGGTTTTTACAGCTTGGCTAAATTAGAAAAATGTCTATTCATTATAAAAGTGTCCATGGAGTTTTGTTTATGTGACTTCTCTAGGTCTAGAAATCACACTTTTAAAAATAGACTATCTTATACAGTACTGTGCAAAAGTCTTAGGCCATTAGTGTTTTCACCAACAAAAAAATGGTTTTAAGCCAGTTATTTCTATATCTTTTGCTTTAGTGTGTTTACATTTCCAAACATTCCTTTTGCCATTAATTGTAATAATCCAGTGAGATTTTTGAATGCACAAAAGTCTGACGACAGCCAGTGCTTCACACAGAGATCTGATCTCACCATCATCCAGTCTGTCTGAGATCACATAAAGAAACAGAAAAAAACTGAGACAGACTAAATCCAGACGAACTGTGGCAACGTCTCCAAGACGCTTGAAGAAACCTACCTGCAAAGCTTCAGTACTGTGAAAAGTTTTAGGCACCTGTGTAAAAATGCTGTAGAGTGAGGATGCTTTCAAAAATAATGTCATAAATAGATTTTATTTATCAATTAACTTCAATTAACTAAATCAAATCAACATTTGACGCGACCAACCTTTGCGTTTAAAACAGCTTTTGTCCTAGGAACACTTGCACAGTTTTTCAGGCAGCACTGCAGGAAGGGTTTCTTGAAGTGTCTTGGAGACATTGCCACAGTTCTTCTGGATTTAGTCCGTCTTAACAGCATTTTTTTTGTTGTTGGTGAAAATACTAATGGCCTAAGACTTTTGCACAGTACTGTATGGAAGCCAGTTTCCGCCACTGAAAAAAAAAATAAAAGAGGTAATTGCGACTTTTTATCTCACAATTCTGACTTTTTTTCTAGAATTGTGTGATATAAACTCGCAATTGCGAGTTAAAAAGTCATAATTGAGATATATAAACTGGCAATTCTGAGAAATAAAGTCAGAATTGCGTGATATACACTCGCAATTGCGAGACATAAAGTCGCAATTCTGAGAAATAAAGTCAGAACTGCGTGGGTACATGAGTACACTTAATAAACTCACAATTCTGACTTTTTTTCTCAGAATTGTGAGATATAAACTCGCA
>NW_015660490.1:714545-714867 GCF_001515625.1 Sinocyclocheilus rhinocerous | reverse complement strand
TCTGAGAAAAAAAGTCAGAATTGCGAGAAAAAAAGTCAGAATTGCGAAATATAAACTCGCAATTGCGAGTTATAAAGTCAGAATTGCGAGATATAAAGACACAATTGCGAGATAAAAAACTCGCAATTCTGACTTTTTTTCTCGCAATTGCGAGTTTATATCTCACAATTCTGAGAAAAAAAGTCAGAATTGCGAGAAAAAAAGTCAGAATTGCGAGTTTTTTATCTCGCAATTGTGACTTTATATCATGCAATTCTGAGAAAAAAAGTCAGAATTCTGACTTTATATCTCGCAATTCTGACTTTAAAACTCGCAATTGCAA
>NW_015660490.1:704221-714535 GCF_001515625.1 Sinocyclocheilus rhinocerous | reverse complement strand
CTAGTACTGTATATCCAAAGGAAAAAAAAAAATATATATATTTTTTTTTATTTGCATTAACTTATTTTAATGCTTATTTTGTATTTTTTTTATCATTAAGTTATTTTGGAAGTTTGCCCCCCAGTTGATAACCACTGTCCTATACAATATGATGTGATGTATTTATAAATTGCAAGTAGGAAGGAGATTTGGCAGTAGTGACAGATAAAATAATATCAATTTCTTTAAGATGTATTTTTTTAATAATTTAATTTGTAAGTTTTTTTTAAATAAAATATATAGGAATGGTCATTCAGACTTTTATGGTTAAAAATAAATATATAAAAATGGGAAAAAATTACCTTTTTTGTATATTAAAAAAGAGCAACTTGAACATTCTGGAAAACATCTCCTTTTGTGTTGCACAAAAGAAAGAAAGAGATTTGAATGATGGGTACATGAGTACACTTAAGCACACTTGTCTGTGTGTGTATACACAATATTATTTTTTACTTAACTGAAGGTGAAAAAATAGTGTAATTTGCATTTCTCTGACTCCTGGATCTATAAAAAAGTAATCTGTGTGGGTCAGATTTCATTCTACAGTATCTTGATAAAAGGCCGGTTTCTCCCTCACACCCTTGTCTGTGGGACCATTTATTATGGGATTAGATCCATTTACGGAGGGATTTTAAAGGATTTTCTGCTGGCCGTCAAGGACACTAATGTGTGTGTGCAAGGCAGGTTGCATGCAAACAGAGGGAAGAGCAGAAAGAAGAGGGATAGACGGTGGAGTAAAGAGTGGAGCTGTGTAATTGGGGATCAGTTGAGGGATGAATTGTGAAGAGTCTTGGGTTTTAAGCCCGTGTCAGCTAATTGAGAGGTAAAGGTGGAGGTAAATCCAGCAGACAGGAGAACTTAATCTGATCCACAATGCTTTGGAGAGGGTTGTTTAGTTTATTGGAGTGGCACTGATGGGATCTCAGATGTTTGGACGCAAGAAGACACCAAAGGTGCATGCAGAGCTTTTGGGAAATATCAATTAAAAGGATTCACTGGAAGACCCTCGGTTTGTAAGAATAAATGTAATTGTGAAAAAGCACGCAAGAGACTATTCGAGGTCTAGAATAGCATTTGAAAGTCAGGTTTACTGCAGTGTATCTGTTCATTAACAATTCATTTCAAGGAACTAGTTTCAATAAACTGATTCATTCACTGGTACATTTAAAAGTATTTTTTAAATTGTATTTTACATTTTACTTTCCAATACTAAAGTACAAATAACTTTGTACTTCTACTTAAGTACATTGGCTATATACCCGGACTTTAAATTGAGCAAAATTTTCACAAAATACCCATATAAAATGTCTAGAATATATTTATTTCACACTGTGTCTTCCATGGGTGCTGCGATTTTAAAAGGCTGTGTCAAGTTAAAACAGTGAAACTTTGAAAGCTTGTCTCAAGACGCATCAGCGTTAACGCTTGACGGAGGGCGTTTCTGAAGCTTGGTTCTGACACGACCGTCATAGTGACAACAGCCAATCACATTAGTCTTCTGGTGTTGCATGAACGCGATTGGCTAGCGTCTGCGCTAGGGTATTTGCATAAGGTCATCTGATTGGCTGACGCCTGCGTTGGCGCTTGAAAAGTTGTTTTTGAACACAAGAACACGTCCTATATGAACAGCTCCTTACTTATTCTGTGCTGCTTATCTCAGTAAGTGTGGTGTCCTGTAGTAGCGTGTGTCAGGGGCCGTTCACACAAGACATGTTCTTGCATTCGAAATCAGCTAGCCGCAGTGAAATGAAATAAAACGTGTGTATTGAGACACTTAAGTTTAACTGTGTTTAACTTGACACAGTAGTGCTCATGGTGCAACACACATAAACTACCATACACTACCATTTTAAAGTCTGGGAGCAGTAAGAATTTAGTTTGAATGAAATTAATACGTTCGGCAAAGATGTATTAAACTGATCAAAAGTGACAGTAAAATACTTATAATAACTGGGACGACTAGAGTAAAGATTGCTGAAAATTCAGCTTTGCCATCACAGGAATATTACATTTTAAAATATATTCAAATTAAATATTTAATAATATTAATACTAATAACATAACTCTTTTCCCTGTATTCTTTAACAAATAAATATATAATTTGATCATGTATATGCAAGTTATATTTAAATATTCTAATACATTTTATATTTTTATATATCCTTATTTGTCATAATTTCTTAATTACCTTCTGACAGCCATAATAAGAACCCAAAAGAACGATTTGTTTGAAAATCAGACATCAGTAGAAAAGATCTGCAAAGAACCAGAGAGATGCTGAAAGAGGAATGAGAAACAGAAGAAGTGAGAAAAGGTTGTTGGTAAGTGTTAAGAAGAGGGTTACGAAGAGAGGGAGAGAGCAAGAGAAAGGCATGATATAAATAATAGCTAGGATTTAATATGTATGAGGCGTCCGGGCAGTTGTCCACAACACTCTCTCCGTCTGCTTCTGACTGATGGGAGAGGAGCAAGAGAAGAGGACGAGGAGGAGGCAGAGGAAGAGATGGGGAGGGGGTAAAGTGATGGGTCTGCATACTAATCAGCCCAGGATCAATTTCCCACCCCATTCGCCCCTCCACATTTCCCAGATGCTGTGGCTTTGGCCGTGGAGAGGTGAAGAGAGGCTAAGCTCCTAGACCTCCATCTAGGCCTGAAGCTTTGGCTTCTGTAGGGCAAGCAGCCTGGAAGCAGGCATATCATCCCGCTCTCAAGGTCCCTGACCCTGCGTAATCCGCCTAAGGAACCCTACTGTCTTTCGAGAGGTCACAGGGATTAACCAGAACGGATGGCTCTATCTACGATGGCGTGTCATGACCTCTGGCACCAGGTAACAAGTGGGGTCTTATGCTTACAGTTAATGGATTTCCTCCTGCGTGACCTCTGAGACCCAGACAGAGGCCGGAGTGAAGGACCGTTGCGGCGTAAACACTACCAGGACACGCTTGACTGAACTGATATTTTTGTGATCCTAAAAACCTTCTGATCTTAGGCTTTTGAAATGCTTGTAATTATTTTTGTATACAAAAATAAAGTTAGTCCAATTTATTTTATATTTTAGAATTATATATTAAAAATATTCATAGAAATAGTTTTTATTTGAATAAAAAAATGTAAATATAAAATTGTATTTACTTATTTGAATGAATTGGACCAGATAATAAAGGAAATGCAACAAGTGTCCAACATTCCTGGAGGTAGCCCATGATGTTGGAACAGAAAACATCCAGCAGAATCTAGACGAATGGTGGCAATTTTGACGCATTTCAAATGTAGGAACATTTTAATGACTTTAGAATGACTTTTAGAAACAGGGTAATAATACATTGGCTATTCTCCAAAACCTAGCATGCAGCCTTCCTTGACCGATCCAGAAATTAAAGCTCCTTTTTACGATTTCTGCAAAATTTTGATGGCCAAAAAAGTCAATTGTCTATTGTTAGTAGTGTAAGCGATGTATTAATCACACCTCACATACAGTAGAAGTCACTTTCAAACCAAGCAGCTTTCTGTTGGTCAGTGCAGCAAGATATTGTAATTGTTTGGGGAATATTTCACCCTCATGCAAAATTCAAGATTGCATGGATTGCTTTACAGTGAAGGTAATCCCAGAATGCTCTGTGCCAAGCTCAGTAAAAGTATTCAAGATTGCAGACATGAAATTTTAACCAAAAATAAACATTCATCATTGAATACAGAAAACCATCAATAAAAATAGTTCACTATAATATATTCAATAAAAGTTGTATATACATAAATATTTAATCGAATTAAATATTTAATATATATCCAATATTTTTGTCTGATGTGTATTTTTTAAGTGAATTACTAATGTCAAACTGTATTAGAATCAATTGTGAGACGTGTGTCTGATGCATGAGTACCACTGTTTTCTGTCGGGAGTTTCTGTTTATGTAGCCTGTTTCAAATCAGTTAATTTAGGATTTAGGATGCTGCCTAAAGGTGCTATCACACATTTACCATCGTTGGATGAATGTTCACAGGTGAAATCCAGTCATTTTTATATTTAATAATTCCACCCAAACTGGAACTTTGCATCAGGTCAAAAGATTTCCTCATGCAGATTTTGGAATGGGTTCAAGTCAGGATTCGCTGCATTGACCAACCGACAGTTGCTTAGTTTGAAAGACTTGTTTTTTGTTCATGAAGTTATGCCAAAATTTCACTAATGTTATCGCCAGAGCCTTTTCACTGGGGAACGCTGTGCCCCAGTAAAATAGTACTGCTAAATTCTTACGTGGCAGTGAAGATTACCAACCTGAGAATCAATCAGCTTATCTTCATTATCATTCATTATGCATCAAAATGCATATTTGTCATTTTAACTGAACTTAGGACTGGTTGTGGTGCAATGGAGACAATGTTGGTCATTCTATAAAAAAAACTAACAATAATATTAACTGATTATATAATAATAATAATAATTCTGTTACTAATAACAACACAAAACGTACTAAGATCTGGTGAGCTGCTGGGTTAATGAATATTAATCACATTGTTTGTGTTTGCTCTAATTTACTGAAATAAAAACAGTGACGGTAATAGGTGAGCGCCAGCCAATGAGATTGCCGTTTGCGCATTAGTTCCGCCCACAACCAAAGAAACCGGAAGTGACTTCTGCTTGTTCTTAAAGGCTGAATAATTCCAAATAAACTCCACTATTTTGACAGGAAAATACACCAAAGAATATAATTTACACGTAGAGCATCAATTCTACAGAAGACTGGCTTGCTCTCCCTCTTTTTGCATGTGTGAGAGTTTTATGGTGCGGCAAATACGCTGTGCATCCATTGAGATGAATTGAAATAGTGCGCTTTAAATACAGAGAGCGAAACTCTCAACGTGCAGTGTTAAAAATGAGTGAAGGCAAGTGAAATATCTCCGTTTAACTTATACTTAGCCTCCAACTCAAACACTGGCGAGTGTAATATAACAATTTATTAGCCAATGGCTAACGATAGACATTATTTGGTCGCCTAGCATGTAAATTTAGTCACATGATTTACTCGCATTGAGGGTTGCCAGGGATGCCAGACTTTTCTCTTTTGATCTAATCAGTCAAGAAGGTTTGCAAAAAGTCTAAAACTGTTCAGTTTGATTCATTAGGACAGTTACACACTGAATCGTTTGCAGTGGTTTCTCGCATCAAAATAATAACGGGATCGTTTTTAAGACTGAAGGATAAGGAGGATATTTACCTACAATCCATTATAGAAAACCAAACTTACAAATGTCTTCTATTGCTTGTCAACGACAAAGCAGCTCTTTATTACGTGTGAAGCTTGTACTACTTTGTACTTCAGCTAAAGACGATTTATATCCAAAACTTGAAAATATGGGCACAGTTGATGTGCCTGTGCCCCAATGCTGGAAAAGGCTTGAAACGCCCCTGGCTGCTGCACCTTGAGAATGTGGTTCAAATTAGAAAGAATCATTAGCTTCCAGACAGCCAGACAAAATAAAACCTCTTTTGAACATGCGTCCTGCTCGTGCAGGTATTCGGGAATCAGAGCTTGTCAATAATGAAACAGCAAGACGGCCATAAAGGGTTGACCACTCACAATTCCACTTGTTCTCCTCAACCAGCCGAACTCATTCACATCTATTTTCCCTCCTAATCTCAGTATCTGTCCTCCCATCCCCCCTCACACCCATCCCAGAGTGTGTGTGTTTGTGTGTGTGTGTGTACTCTTTTTTGCCACACAATCAATGTGGCTTTTAAGATGTCTATCGATTTGTTCCCGAGACAGACCCCGGCTCGCTGGAGCGACGCTTTGATTGCTGTGCGAGTAATTACTGTTATTATTTATGCATCTGGGTGAAATGGCAGGACTTAACATTCCCTGTACAAGAGGCCACAGGCAATCAACAGAGAGCAAGCACCTGGAGAGGCGAGAGGCTCAAGAGAGGAAGAGAGCTGGAGAAATGAGCACAGGGAGATTCACAATACACAAAAAACACAATCATAGATGAACACAGATGAAAGTATATGCAGGTCTTTTATAGCATACACTAGAACTGTCAGTCGATTTCAGATTTAAATTGAATTAACTGCAAGACATGTCAATTAATTAATCGATCACATTGATTGCATATTTCAATATTTGTCTAATATAGACGTATTGATCTACACAAAAAGCATTCTTGCATTTCATGCAATTACATAAATGTAAAAAAACATATATTTAAATGTAATATTTAAAATGTAAAAAAAATTATTATAATACATTTAGTTAATATTTATAATAATTTAATATATTAATTGTTAGTCTATAGACTTTTTTTAAACACTGGGTTAATTTAAAATTAAATTAAAATAATAATAATAATAGGTAACACTTTACAATAAGGTCCCATTAGTTAATTAGTCACTAACAACGAGCGATGCAATTGTTACAGTATTTATTAATCTTTGTTAATATTAATAAAAATACAACTGTTCATGTTAGCTAAGGTACATTAAATAATTTTAAAAGACAACTTTTGATTTTAGTAATGTATTACATGTTTGAATGATGTTTAAATGTTGAAATTAACATTGATAAATAGTTTAAAAGTATTTTTCATTGTTAGTTCATGTTAACTAGTGTAGTTATCTAATGTTAACAAATGAAAACCTTTTTGTAAAGTGTAACCAAAATAAATGCACTAAATTAACACATTAAATTAACAGCCCAAGCATAAAGTATGCTACAGTTTATAAGCGCTTTCGTCTCACCTGTGAAAGGCCAAGGTAGATGGACACAGTCTCTGAGATATACAGAAATCGGCCTTCCTGACTGACCACAAACACAAATCCATCCAGAGACTGCAAAGAGAAAAACAATTACGAATCACTTGTCTGTTCTACCTGAAAGCAGAAGTTTTGCACAACACAGCACAATCACAGCCAGTCATATCTGATGTTTAGTGTCAATATAAAGTCAAAATTGTCATTACTTAAAAAAAATCATAATCTTTCATCAAAATAAGTAAAAAGTAACTCAAAATGCTTTATTTTTTCAATTGCTGTGACCAAACCCTATTTTCATTTTATTTCTAAAGTGCCCCTATTGTGTATTTTTGAAAATGACCTTTCATGCAGTGTGTAACAGAGTTCTAAGTGAATGAAAACACCCTGCCAAGTTTTAAATCTGAAAGTGCACCGTGTATAAAGTTATTGTCTCTCAAAAGAAAGAGTCGACTCTGAATCATTGAAACCAGTCGTTTTTAAAACGAATCCCAAGATGAAAATGAGACCAATCGGACCAATCACCGCAGATTAGTGTCAGGCAAAGGAGGGGTTTGGAAAAAATGAATCGTTAAACAAATCGTTTGGGAATCCTTGAGCAAGTAAGTTAAAAATAAATGCATATTATAAAACAATGAAAGTGTTTTTTGACCTTGCATGCATGTCAACCTGTTGTTGGGGACTCCCAAAACCAAAATATGAACCTTTCATAACCCATAATAGGGGCACTTTAATATTTGATTTTATCATTTCATGTAGAGTCCATTAATTACACTCTTTCACTTTGTCACATTATGGAAGTAAACCTGGTTGTGAATGCTGTTTTATCTGTTTTAAAGTAAGCACATTTCAGACTTGAAGGAATCAATCCTGAGCAGCAATACAACACTTCTGAACAAATCTCAAGATTTATATGGAATCAAGCTGTAGACATGAGCATCGACATCAAAGCAAAAACAACATGAGCGAAGAATCAGACTGATTCAGAGAGAAACCACAACAGCTTCAAAATAAACTCTGGTGCACCAGACAAGTGGCTGGCAGATGAAAAGCATACAGTCACCCCATTAAAAGACTAATATTAATTGCAATAACACACACAGGCACGAGTGAAGCAGAGTGGGCACTTTAGTTGAGACTGACTGATGTTGTGGCGGTAGTCATTTATGCAAGTGACAAGTTCACTATGCAAATGAGAGTGGACCGGAATGACGGGAATGCTTGAAATAAAGCACAATTATCTAGTTATTACTGACAGAGGACGAGACAAAGAATCATAAGGATTTTCAGAAGTGTTAATTTGATTTCTATCAGCGCCGTCCGTCTTTGAACAATTTAAATTTTTCTCAAGGTAACCTTCTAATAACATTTTTTTAAATCTCGTACAAATTGCCCTTTTCAAGTCAGACATCCAAATTCCAGGATTTATGGCACACAGATCATCTTAAACAATAAAGCAGATTATTTACAAAAGTGGACCCAAAAAGTTTGGACACAACATGTGTGAATAATGTATGAATGTTATTGCATTGGGTAGTTAGGTAGTTTTTTTTTTTTAATTCCACTGCACTACTTTTTTATTGTTTTTCTATGTAAACACGGATTAGACAGACATCTTTGAACATTGCTCTCGCATCTCACATCTTTTGCAGCAGCTCACATGACACACATTGTAAAAACGTTACACTTTTATAAAACACATCTTGAGAGCTTGCGTTTTTTCCCCATTCCGCTGTATTAATATATAATAAGGGTTTATATATTAGTAATATTGTGAAATATTGTTGCAATATAAATTCAAATCTGAATCTTCAACACCATTACTCCAGTCTTCAGTGTTGCATGATCCTTCAGAAATCCTTCTAATATGCTGATTTGCTGCTGAAATCGGCAAATTTCAAAAACAAAAAAAACAGTTGTGCTGCTTAATATTTTTGTGGAAATAATTTTTGCCGGATTCTTTGATGAATAGAGGTTTTAAGAAACAGCATTTATTTGAAATAGAAATCTTAAGTAACATTATAAATGTCTTTACTGTCACTTCTGATCAATTTAACGCATCCTTGCTTAATAGAAGTATTAATTCAAAAATAAAATTAATAATATAAAAAAAATCTTGTTAACCCAAAGCTTTTAAATGGTGTGTAAAAAGGCCTAAAATATCAAATAATCTAAAGCGAAAATAATTTTACAAAATTAAGAACAATAACAATTTAAGAGTGCAAGAGTCACATAACAAATGCACTTTACATTAATATTGTTCATAACATTAACACCTGTAAATTACATAAACAAAACTTATTTTTACCTGTAGTAGATGAGCTCCCAGGTGCTGTTCAAATATGTCAGTGACCAGCGAATGACTTGTTCTTCGCACTGCAAAAAAACAAGTTAAAAAGCAATCACATAATGTTCAAGCAGCTGTTTAAAGCTAAACATGTCATTTCAACAGAAATTATATTTGATATCTAATGCTACAAAGCCCACAACAACCTAAACAGATCAATCGATCACTATATGTAACTTTTAAAAAGAAAAGTAGGATTACTGTGATGATATAAACATACAGGCATAAAGAACAATTCCAACCTCTTTAACATAAATTCTAATATTCTTAAACATGACACATCTTGACAGTCGCACTATTAGTTTACTACAGGAGGAAACGGCTGTTAATAGCATTAAGCGGCTGTTAATGCACCTTCCCAGTTCTTTACTGCTGTTTCAGAGAGACTATCAAAGACAGCGAACGTCAGAGACATGCTAATTCACCCTCAGCACACAATAGCATCCTGGGCCGCCTGTCATCACAAAACAAACCAATTTACAAATCACACAAATGACATTGGTGCATTGCAAACATGCCTGGCTCTGATCTACGCTGTGGAAGCCCAGCTGAAATTCCCTGCACTCACAGCAGGACGTCCATGTGTGTGTGTGTGTGTGTGTGTGTGTGTGTGTGTGTGTATATATCTAATTTGTGTGTGTGTGTGTTGTGTGTGTGTGTGTGTGGCTGGGATGCGTGTGGCAATCAATAAGTGTTTTGAGAGAGGATGACAGCATTTGTCTGAGTTGCTACTAAACGGGAGACAGACCGTGAGCTCACTTCTCGAAACCCTTTTCCCGCGGTACTCCTGCCACGATACAAGTGTTCACCTGACAAAATACACAGCTTCAGGAAGAAGCGTTCAGCGAGACATTAGAAACAAAAAAGAAAGGTATAGTTGACCTAAAATAGAAAATGTTGTCATCATTTATTCACCCTCATGACAACCATCGGGGTACACCTTAGCATCATTTTAAAAAGCATTTTTTAAGCATTTATTAGGCAAATAATATACTTAAAGTCCCCATGAAATCAAAATTACATTTTTTTGGCTGTTAGTAATTCAAACAGTGTAAATATGCTTTCCATTGAGGAAAAAAAGCGCTGTGTCACGCTAACCACCGCACCGCACACACACTCTGCGCCGGTCCAGAGACACGATAGCACGGAGCGGATCACATGCGCGAGTCGGCGCAGACCA
>NW_015660490.1:702428-704106 GCF_001515625.1 Sinocyclocheilus rhinocerous | reverse complement strand
TGGGGTAGGGGCGTGTTTGTTTTGGTGATTTCAAATATAAACATTGGCTACCAGAAATCACTTACTCTGCCTTTAAGTGTAACCTGAATGTACTGTAATGTTCTTGGACACTTAACTGCATGTTAATTACAATTAACTGAAAATGTATTATAGTTTAAATTTATATCAAATGCAATTGCTTTAGAGCACTTTTTGACCCACTTTAGTAGGATTTAAGTACATCTTTATGCAATTATCATAATTCTTTTGAATCAGAAATATGGTTGAAGAGTACTGCTTAATGTACTGATTAGCATTTACGGTAAACTAAAATATACTTGTGGGTCATGAAGTTGTATTAATTTTGTAATTATTCATTATAAAGTTGGAAATGTATTGAAAAATGTATTCATTTCAAATGCGAGACTAAATTTACAATTATAACCAAGTACTATACAGGTGTTTTAGTATATTAGTCAATACATCAAAATAAGTATTGTTCTTTAAAGCATAACAAAAAATTATTACGACATAATGATTTAAAATGTACTATAAAGTAAAACTTTAAATTTGACATTATTAAAAAGTGCACTTTTAAAAATGTATTTAAGTGAGTTAAGAAACAATCACAAAAGTGAAATCATGAAATCTTTTTAAGTACACTTAAGTGGCCTTTTATTTCATTAATATTATATTAACTGCAAGTACAGTTTTTAAAAATATACTTTAAAGATTTGAAATGCACTACAAGTGCACATTCATTACAATTATTGTACTGTATGCACAATAAATAAATAAATAAAAGCTATTAAATGTTGTTGGTAAAGATTTTCAGCGAAGACTCACACAAAGCGATCATATGGCTCATTATCAGGAAAAGAGCAGCCAGGACAATTCACAAAGTATCTCCTTTTTAGTTCCACTGAAAAAAAAGAAACCAAGGTTTTGAATGACATGAATGTGAATAAATGATGACAGAGTTTTATTTTACATGTTTTTGGTAATCTATTACTTTAACATCAGAACACACTGAAAATAGCACGCAAGTCCACACATAAATGTGTCCCGCACCCAAACTACACACCCCAAAACTCAGTAGCATTTTAAGAATGGGGTCCCCTCACAGGAATATCAATGAGTCTGTGCCATTCAGAGGCCTGAAAAGGGGGTTTTGCGCAGAGAGCGGGATCACCACTCAGTGCGTGTGGGTACACAGAGAACTGCTTGTTCGTCTTTGGGGGTCACATGCATGCTGACGATTGAATAGTTTAGTAACCCCCCTCATCCAAACACTGAGGGTCTTCCCACAGAGTCTGAGTGATGCAGTCCAGCTATAGGGCAGGCCTGACAGGAGCCATACTGCCTGATGGATGGACAATGGTCGGCCCTCATTTCCCAAAGTCAGCCGCTACAGTAGAGGCTAATGCGAAGTCGAACCTGGGCCCAATAGGGCAGAGGGTGAGAATGATGGTGTTTGTTTCTCAGCCTGGGGGTAAAAAGGATCTTTTTGTTATAGCTAATCGATTAGTAGTGGATACTTAATGATCTGTGTTTTTCATGTGGATATTTATATAATTACTTGTTTTGTCACAAAATGTACTTAAAATCTATCTATCTATCTATCTATCTATCTATCTATCATCTATCTATCTATCTATCTGTCTATCTGTCTATCCGTCTATCCATCTATCCATCTATC
>NW_015660490.1:700764-702276 GCF_001515625.1 Sinocyclocheilus rhinocerous | reverse complement strand
TGTAATTAATCTTATAAATAAATTTAATTAAGCAAGTTAATCCTGTTTTAAGGATGTGTAGGTATTTTAAGGAAGACCACAATACTGGTTAAGAAAAAAAATAGTTTTATGTTTTTGAAGCATACATGCACGGTTTTAGAAAGTTTAATCTCATTTAGAAAGAAAAATCTTTAAAAATAAGATTATTTTACTTCATAAAAGTTTTATAGTAGGCTACGTAAGGAAATAATACTTGTTTGCAAAGTATATATATTGAATTAAGTTGATCTTTTCTTACTGAATTGTTTTAATAGCTTTAAGCATAAATTTCACATAATTTGGTTGGATACAGTTTTTAAATATATTTTAGATACATTAAATATTAAAGATACATTAAATATTGTAAAGTTTTTATTATTATTATTTGTCTATTTATTTATTACTGGAAAACAGTATTTTTTTATTTAGTTCTATTTTTATTTTGCCTAAGGAAGTTTCTTTCAAAATTAGCTGTGATAAACTCGACTCATGGGTCAGCTGTGAGGGTCTCTAGGGTGCTGAATCTCAATAAAGAATGAAATAACTCAAGTCATTTCACTTTCTTCTCCTCCGTGCCCAGCTCACTTTGACTCTCTTTCATTTCTTTCTACTTTCTCTTCTCCTTCTCTCCCTCCTTCATGCTGACAACCTTTTAACCAAGTTCCAAGGTTACTATGGGAACTGCAAGGCTGGCCTTTCATTCCGTGTTAGTTTGCTCAATCCAGTTGGCTGATGGGAATCGTAGGCCGATCGCCTAGCAACTTGTTTACAGGGCGGTGGATGTCGAGTGGCCCGCGCTCCCCCACCTCTAACCTCACGCATGGAGACAGAATGACTCTCAGACAAACGAAAAGAGGCCGAGAAAGCGTCTCCAGTCGCAATGTCCCTCTCCGCTGCAATTATCCTTTCACTCTGCCATCCCCCTCTCTCTTCTCTGTCTCAGATGTTACCTCTCTCCTAGCACGGTCGAACATAATTTGAGCGCAATTAACGTCCCTTAAAAGCCCTCAGTGCTTTAAATGCTTGAAAACAGAAGAGAGAGACAGACACAGGGAGCTGGCAGGAGGGAGAGTAAGAGAAACAAGTGAAAGGAGAAAAGGAAAGACAGCGTGAAAAACACGATAGTGTGGGACCTGGACAAAAGGAAATGAGAGAAAATCTTAACTTATTCAAAATTCCAAAACTGTATGAACATAACAGCACTAATTCACGTTGACAATATTTCATCTTTATAATTATAACAACAGCTGCACCAATAAAACTCAGTGCAACATAGTTGATGTCATTTTTTAATAATACGTCATATATCTGTCTTATTTTTATTTTATTTTTTATTTTTTTTACATTACTTTGTTGTACAAAACATCCAAACATCATGATACATTTATGTGAAAGAAAAATTATTAAAAATAATAAGGCACACAAGAATTACAGGTACATTTTTTTTTTTTTTATATATATAAATTAACATTGCTAAATTTATTTTTTTTTTTT
>NW_015660490.1:695963-699166 GCF_001515625.1 Sinocyclocheilus rhinocerous | reverse complement strand
TATATATATATATATATATATATATATATATATATCAATTTTTGTACATTAAAATAACATTTATATAATTTACATTACATCAATTCAATCTTGTAATTAATCTTATAAATAAATTTAATTAAGCAAGTTAATCCTGTTTTAAGGATGTGTAGGTATTTTAAGGAAGACCACAATATTGGTTAAGAAAAAAAATAGTTTTATGTTTTTGAAGCATACATGCACGGTTTTAGAAAGTTTAATCTCATTTAGAAAGAAAAATCTTTAAAAATAAGATTATTTTACTTCATAAAAGTTTTATAGTAGGCTACGTAAGGAAATAATACTTGTTTGCAAAGTATATATATTGAATTAAGTTGATCTTTTCTTACTGAATTGTTTTAATAGCTTTAAGCATAAATTTCACATAATTTGGTTGGATACAGTTTTTAAATATATTTTAGATACATTAAATATTAAAGATACATTAAATATTGTAAAGTTTTTATTATTATTATTTGTCTATTTATTTATTACTGGAAAACAGTATTTTTTTATTTAGTTCTATTTTTATTTTGCCTAAGGAAGTTTCTTTCAAAATTAGCTGTGATAAACTCGACTCATGGGTCAGCTGTGAGGGTCTCTAGGGTGCTGAATCTCAATAAAGAATGAAATAACTCAAGTCATTTCACTTTCTTCTCCTCCGTGCCCAGCTCACTTTGACTCTCTTTCATTTCTTTCTACTTTCTCTTCTCCTTCTCTCCCTCCTTCATGCTGACAACCTTTTAACCAAGTTCCAAGGTTACTATGGGAACTGCAAGGCTGGCCTTTCATTCCGTGTTAGTTTGCTCAATCCAGTTGGCTGATGGGAATCGTAGGCCGATCGCCTAGCAACTTGTTTACAGGGCGGTGGATGTCGAGTGGCCCGCGCTCCCCCACCTCTAACCTCACGCATGGAGACAGAATGACTCTCAGACAAACGAAAAGAGGCCGAGAAAGCGTCTCCAGTCGCAATGTCCCTCTCCACTGCAATTATCCTTTCACTCTGCCATCCCCCTCTCTCTTCTCTGTCTCAGATGTTACCTCTCTCCTAGCACGGTCGAACATAATTTGAGCGCAATTAACGTCCCTTAAAAGCCCTCAGTGCTTTAAATGCTTGAAAACAGAAGAGAGAGACAGACACAGGGAGCTGGCAGGAGGGAGAGTAAGAGAAACAAGTGAAAGGAGAAAAGGAAAGACAGCGTGAAAAACACGATAGTGTGGGACCTGGACAAAAGGAAATGAGAGAAAATCTTAACTTATTCAAAATTCCAAAACTGTATGAACATAACAGCACTAATTCACGTTGACAATATTTCATCTTTATAATTATAACAACAGCTGCACCAATAAAACTCAGTGCAACATAGTTGATGTCATTTTTTAATAATACGTCATATATCTGTCTTATTTTTATTTTATTTTTTATTTTTTTTACATTACTTTGTTGTACAAAACATCCAAACATCATGATACATTTATGTGAAAGAAAAATTATTAAAAATAATAAGGCACACAAGAATTACAGGTACATTTTTTTTTTTTTTATATATAAATTAACATTGCTAAATTTTTTATTTTTTTTTAAATGAAAATGTATTTTTTTTCCCCCAAATATGAGTATGATATATGTTATTTATTTTATTATTTAAATTTAGGGAAATTATATTTTTAAAGAATATATCTTGATCTACATTTACTGATTTTATTGCTGTTAAGCCTCATGTTTATTTAAAAATATATTATAATAATTATATTTTAAAATAAAACATAATTATTTACTTTTTAAAACAAGAAAATTATTAATTAAATTGAAGTAAATTAATCTAGTTTCAAGAATGCTTAGATATTTTTTAATGGAAAACAAGACCATAATACTGGTTAGGAACAATATTTTTCTAGAGAATATTTAAAAATATATTTTTTAGAGTTGTGAAAACTTGCCATATTTGCTGGTGTTCTGAATGGTGGACATGATGAATTTAATTGAAAGCAAATTGTGTGAGATAATTAGACATGTTTTCAAAGAGTTGTTATTTTTATTAACTAGTCTTGCTTTAAGAATAAACTGACTAAACTCATTTAAAAAATATATAATTTTATAAAATGTATGTATTTATTATTATCACTAATAAAAGTAACAAGCTGCAAGATATAATGCTGCGTTCAAGTCCTCCTGGGACGTTCGTACTTACGAGTTGACAAGTCGTAACTACGACGTCAGGTGCGTTCAAGTCAGTTTAGTCGGCACAAGATGGCGGTGTACCTTCTTTTAATAAATTACAAGAAAATACAACAGGGTCTGTATTTTTTTACTTGGATTTCAGCTGCGTAACAAGAACATGACCAATTTAAGTTTATAGGACAACTAAACTATCAATTTAAACAAAAAATTTACCGTCAACTACACACGTATTGCATCCATCGATTCCGCCATGTTTCTCATTGACACGCCCCCAACTCGGAAACTCGGGGCTTAAAGAAAATGTCGATTTTCCCACTGGTAATAACGACTTTGTGGTGGCGTTCATGTGCGTTCAACTCGTAAATACGATCTATCCGACATGACTTGAACGCACCATAAGCTATCATTCATGCCTGCAGAACAAACTGTTCTGGACAAGTTGCGCACCATAGTTTAACACTGAAGGTTAGGAGGTCATTTAAATCCCTAACCCAAATATGAGCAACAGTAATAGTGATGCTTAACTTATCAAATGCCACTAATAACAAACTGTACAAAAATTGTTTGGAACTGAAGCCGCTTGTTTTGTACTTGATCTGCTGATCCGCATGCACTGCAGGCTAATATATGTGCATGTATCCTTTTAAGAGCCATAGGTCTGACGGTCGGACATAAAAGGTTTAATCACCCCATTATCCATAAAGACTGTCATTCCCCGGCAGAGCCTGCACAACTACACACACACACGTATACACACAGCGCATAAAGAGAGATAAAATATCACTTTTTTTGTCACAGCCGTTTTACTTTTCCTTTTGTCCCTCATCGTCCCTCCATTACTCCTCGGCTCGCCCTCCCCGTCTCTTTCCCTCTCTCTTCCTCCCTCTTTCACTTTCGCCCTGTGTGAAGGTCATGCAATTGATTTTCCTCTGTCTATTCATTTTTCAATCCTGGTTTTAAAACGTGGGAAGCAGACAAAAGCCATACCATCCCCCCACTCGAG
>NW_015660490.1:687653-695751 GCF_001515625.1 Sinocyclocheilus rhinocerous | reverse complement strand
CGCCCAGCCGCCCCTCCCCCGCCTCACGACGCTCCGCTCGCCTCGCACCCGTCGTCTCCATCCGCCCTGAGAAGAGCCGGGCACGGCCTCACATTCCTGCAGTGCGGTTCAAGATACGCAACATGACCGTAACAGCCCAGTTCATTCCAGCAAACGTCAACACCAGGACACTTCAGTGCAACGATCTGCATCTTACTCGCTGCTAACCACTCGCAATTCAGTTTAACCAGCCACTAAATGCATTAAAATAGCACTGTGCTATTTTTAAATTAAGCCATGGTCATTTTTTCAGCAAAAAACAACTACCTGAATTTATTATATAAACCTAAGTTTGTTATTATTGTGAACAAAACTCCAAAGACGCTACTATGACTGCATCTTAAATCGCATACTCTCTGAGTACATAGCCTACTTCAGTTGAAAAGGCAATCACTTAGTGACATTCTATCTAGCAAAGCCATAACTGTCTTGAACACTAAGGGAGATATTTTGTTTAATAAATGTGACCCTGGACCACAAAACCAGTTGTTTGGATAGGCCAATATTTGGCCGAGATACAGCTATTTGAAAATCTGGAATCAGAGGGTGCAAAAAAATCAAAATATTGAGAAAATCGCCTTTAAAGTTGTCCAAATGAAGTTCTTAGCAATGCATATTACTAATCAAAAATTAAGTTTTGATACATTTACGGTAGGAAATTTACCAAATATCTTCATGGAACATGATCTCTACTTAATGCCCTAATGATTTTTGGCATAAAAGAAAAATCGATAATTTTGACCCATACAATGTTTTTTTGGCTATTGTTAAAAATATACCCAAGCGACTTAAGACTGGTTTTGTGCTCCAGGGTCACAAATCATAAAGAAATATAGAACAGTGAAGGAAATTCTAGGTCTAATTCTAGTTGGGAATTAAAATAGACCTTTTTTTTATATAAATCATAAAGACATAAAGAATTAGAACAGTGAACGAAATTCTAGATTGAATTCTAGTTGGGAATTAGAATAGACCAATTTTTTTATTTTATTTTTTTATAAATTATAAAGAAATATGACAGTGAACGAAATTCTAGGTCAAATTCTATTTGAGAATAATAATTATTTGCAAATAATGTACATGCACCTTTATTTGGACGCCTGATATGTTGAAAACATTTCTTGTCCGTCTCATTTTCAGTTAGGAATTGGAAATGATACCACATTTTAAATTCAAAATGGCCATATTTGACAAAAAAAAGTTGAGTAGTTTGCATCACTGGACATTACAATCAGTCGTTTAACATATCATAAAACAGTTGTCAAATATTAAATGTTTTGCTACTTCCATCTTCGCTCTCTTTCAGTGTCAAAACAGATGCTTTAGGCTGGACTTCACGCTCTGCTTCTATGAACAGTAAACCCCGCCTACTTTGATTTGATTGGCCATCTTAATTAAGATCGACATTGAGGAGTGCTGTTAGACTGCTGAGGCAGACCAGCCTAAAAATGGAGCCTAACTTTTAAACCTTTTTGACATCCTAACAACAAACAAAGCACTGCGTAACGGAGTGCAACAGAGCAGTGCAAGAATTTCAAATATTGTGTAGTATGAATATAATCTCAATGTTCACCATCTGCCATATTGTCGTTGTCACATGACCAAATAGCATGCAGTTGCGTCACTACACTGTCATTCACAACTCCTCGTCTGTGGCCTCATGGGACAGTAAAGGGTTCAAAGTCAGTCTTCTTTGATTTGATTGGCCATCTCAATCATTCTGACATTTATGAGCAATGTAAGCAGATCATTCTAAATAGTTTTTTTTTTTACACATCCTAACAACAAATAATGCACTACATAATAGATCTTTTATTATTGGGGGCGCTTGTCCCCCTTCAATGTCTATAGTAGTTACAGTAATTTTAGTACTCCAACCTAAATGTATTTTATTTCAGTTGCCAAAGCAACATTTCAAAGCTGAAGTTTTATAAGTAAATGGATAAAAATGAAAGTTCTGTCATCAATTGCTCACCCTCAACTTGTTCCAAACATTCTTGAGTTTATTTCTTCTGTTGACCACAAAAGAAGATATTTTGAAGAATGTTGGTAACCAAACAGCTGACAGTAACCATTGACTTTCTTTTTTTTTTTTCTTCCATACTACTGAAGTCAATTTTCAGTCGGGTGAATGATAGCTTTTTATCATCTTTTTTTTTTTTTTCAACCAATATTATTATTTCAGCTTTATTTCAATTAAGAAAATTATTTTTAATAGTTTTAAATAACAATAACAACAATGCCCTATACAGCACATGGCGTGTACCGTTTTTATTAATATTATGTATGTGTGGTTATTCCTTTATACTACAGATGAATGTACAGCATGTGGTTTCTAATATCACTAATTCTTCTAAAACATAACTTTAGTCCCTGATTGTGGGTAATGTATGATAAAAGCATGGTTTGTCTTATTACAGCAATTCTGAAGTGTGATGATCGTGATGTGAGACACTCGTCTGTATCATATCATTCGGTTTTTCACAGCCGCCTACATTCATCAACTCACAGGTGCCGTTTGTGTCTACACACACACACACACACACACACACACACCTATGTTATAGTTTGGCCTGGTTCACTTCCTTACAGGTATATTTGTCTACTACACAAACACAGATACACACACACACACACACACACACACACAAACACACACACACACACACACACACACACACACATTCACACACCTAATTGTAGCTAAGTTGTTTCCCCTCATTAATAATAGCAATTAGACAACCCTTGTAATTACGCTCTCCTCGTTGTATAGTTAATTTCTATAATGACAAATCACACAGATAATTTCTTCTACCCTTTGTGTGGTTTTTCTTCTATCCTGTTATACTATGCATTTGGTTGAGGGGGTGTGTGAGAGACATTAGCTCTGTTCCAAAACCTACTGAGCTGCCTAACTAGACAGCATTTTAAAGCATCATAAAAGTGCTCTTGACACAAAGTCTGTTCTGATAATTATTCTGCCTTCTAAAATACTTTCTTACGGCCAAATTCTATGGCAGCATCACATTCATCCCAAAAGGCGGCAATCCCAGAATACACTGCAATATGCTTCATGAAAACATTAAATTCAAGATTTGAACCGAGTTGAGAGATATGCCAGTTAACACAATATTGAAAAATAGACTAATTTACCCAGTGTTTTAGTGTGATTATGTTTATCAGAGAATAGCATTGTTAGCTTAGCAACATGCTAGCGTCAAACTCTATTGGAAGTCTGGTCTCCCGTGCTTCTCGTGAGGGTCGAGCTCTGTTTGTGTCACATGAGGTGCTGTCTACATAAGGGAGAAACCAACTAAATGTAGTGATGCTAAATCATTAGCATAACAGTTATTTTTTAAGTGGTTCATTCGTGTGATTCATTTAAATGAACAATTAAATGAACCAAGTTAGTCCCTTCGACATCTGTATATCAAATATTTATTTAAATTATGCTGTTTATTACTATATTATCACACCATTTCATATTTACCATTCAAAGGTATGGGGTCAGCAAGACTTTGTAATGTTTTTAAAAGGAGTCTCTTATGCTCACCAAGGCTGCATTTATTTGATCACAAATACAGTAAAAAACTGTAATATTGTCAGATATTGTTACAATTTAAAAAGGAATATTTATTTTTAAATTTAAACCATTCCTGTGATGCAAAACTGAATTTTTTTCCCATTTTCAGTGTCACACGATCTTTCAGAAATCGTTCTAATATGCTGATTTGCTGCTCAATAAATTTTTTTTATGTTACATTAATGTTAAAAGCAGTTGTGCTGCTCAGTATTAAAGGGTTAGTTCACCCAAAAATGAAAATTCTGTCATTAATTACTCACCCTCGTGTTGTTCCAAACCCGTAAGACCTTCGTTCATCTTCGGAACACAATTTAAGATATTTTTGATGAAATCTGAGGGCTCTCTGACCCTCCCATAGACAGCAAGGTAACTACCACGTTCAAGGTCCAGAAAAGTACCAAGATGATCGACAAAGTAGTCCGTGTGACATCAGTGGTTCAACTGTAAAGTTACGAAGCTACGAGAATACTTTTTTGCGCAAAGAAAACAAAAATAACAACTTTATTCCACATTTTCGTCTCTACTGCGTCACTTGTGGACGCGGGTTCACGACAGTACCATGACGCGAGCGTGTGGCGGCGCTGACCCAGATCCGGCGTGATGACGTCATATTTCATCAAAAATAGTGGTAGTTACCTTGCTGTCTATGGGAGGGTCAGAGAGATTTAATCAAAAATATCTTAAATTGTGTTCCGAAGATGAACGAAGGTCTTACGGGTTTGGAACAACACGAGGGTGAGTAATTAATGACAGACTTTTCATTTTTGGGTGAACTAACCCTTTAATCTCTTACATAAAAAAATCCTACTGACTCCAAACTTTGAAACGGTATGTACTTTTTTATGTTAATTACCACTTAAATTCATCTGTTTCGTATCATATAAACAATGCTAATTGTAAAAAAAATAAAAAAAAATAAATACTGGAAAAAAATAAAAAATCATTTAATTATGTATTAAAATATAATCAGATGATATATTTTAAATACTTTTAAAAATATAAATCTCTTTTAAACAGTCTAATTAACCACGTTTTGATAGTAGCTGGCAGTGTAGATACTACATTATTAAACAGCTAGATTGACTGTCGAACGCTTAGTAAGTCACAGAGAGCAAGGCAGCTCACCAGGCTTTGAAACAGAATACAGAGACTGACAGACAAAAACAGTGAGCAGAAAAAGAGACATTCACCCAGGTATTTTAACAGGATGAATGGCTTTGATGCGGCAGGTATAATGAGACTCACAGGCGGGCTACAAAAAGACCATCTCTCAGAAACAGACTTCCTTGGTCTGGCCACTTGTTAACAAGCTTCAGCGAGGACTCTGGCTCTTTTGTTCGCCCCGCCAGCTTCCACACACAGGCAGCGGCTAATTGGCTGTTAGATCTATTGTTCACCTCACAATTGAGATGAACCTATCAGAGGATGTAATGAATGACAGAGCATACCCTGCTCTCAAATTAAACTCAAATGACAGAGACTCCTCTGAAAAGAGACATAAGAAAGGAATATGTATCCCGATGATGGCTTTGACAGTGGATTCTGCTCCTGCAATTTGTATACTGTATGCTGCAATAAGGTGGTAGTGAACTAGCAAAGGCATTATTTCAGATGAGCTGTGTTTAACTCTGCATGACTGTGAGTGATTACTCCTGTGGCGCAATCTCAATTACTTTTCTGTGTGTATGTGTGTGTGTGTGTGTGTGTGTCGGTCTGCATGTGCATGTGTAAGCGCTCTATCGCTCTCTTCTCCGGCAATTTTCGACGTGAGAGTATCCCAAGCGACGTATGCGAGCGACCTATAAGACAATAATAGCCTATTCCATTTAAATTCATAATTTAAATTAATAATGCATTTGTATTCATCGACAGGCCGCCACTGTCATGTTTGGATTGAGGTTCACTCAAAGCCATCTCCTCTGTTAATGGCACCACAAATACAAATCGACGTCAGGATTGATGCTGTCGATGAAAGCCTCATTGCATCTTTCCCAAAAAGACTCATGGCTGTATTAGATCAAAAGGGTGCTTCTACTAAATACTGAGCAAAGGGTCTGAATACTTAGGACCGTGTGATATTTCAGTTTTTCTTTTTTTAATAAATCTGCAAAAATGTCAACAATTCTGTGTTTTTCTGTCAATATGGGGTGCTGTGTGTACATTAATGAGGGAAAAAAATTAACTTAAATGATTTTAGCAAATGGCTGCAATATAACAAAGAGTGAAAAATTTAAGGGGGTCTGAATACTTTCCGTACCCACTGTATAAATCTGCCTCAAAATATACCAGATGTAGTGAAGGATCCCGCATTTTCCATCGCTCATCTTCTTTACTGTGTATTCAATGTATCTTCAAAATGTAGACAATCAGGCTTGCTCTTTTAAATGTTATAAAAAGGAACACACCCTTTACGAAGCAATATTGAAAAAAATAATAATAATAACCCAAAAATATTTTTCTTTCAATTTGTGGGAATTTATAATTTAATATAATTTACATGTATTACTGTTACTATTATTACTATTATTATCTGTTATTTATTTGTTTGTTGATTTAATCTTATTTTATTTATTTTTTTAATGCAAGGTTTATCTCTAGGAAAAAAAACAAAAAAACAATAGACCTAAATATAGCCCACATTTTTCTAACAAGATAAAATATATGAAAAAGTTATTATTATTTTTTTTTTTTTAAAGTTCTTTTTGACTTTTTGAAAAAGTCATTTTTCAACATAGCTTCATAAACAGGTGTTTTCAAAATGTTATAATTAGAAAATAACACCTGATTATGAAGCAAAAAAAAATAAATGTAAGTGAAATATAATTTGATCAGTTTGTGATTAGTTTAATTATAAAATAACATCTGGTCTCAAAGTTGCACCTACTGGCAGATGATTATGTATTATTTGAACCATTTTTATAAAAATTTTTATAGCTGTGTGTGTGTGTGTGTGTGTGTGTGTGTGTGTAAATATATATGTCCAAAATTTTGCTAATAAAAATTATTAGAAAATAAAACAGCACACATACGACTTAAATTGACCTCCTAGGTTTCTGGCCCTTCTTTGATCCCCATTTATGGATTATTATTCTGGTTATTTAGCATTTTATTCCAATTTTGTGTAAAAAAGATCTAGTTTGTCCATCCATACTACTTTCTTTTCACATAGTAGGTAAAATGCCATTCCATTCACGCCCATTCTCTAGGTCAGGGGTTCCTGGAGGGCCTGAGCCCTGCAGAGTTTTGTTCCAACCCTGCTCCGACACACTTACCATGTAGTTTTCAAATAAGCCTGAAGGACTTGATTAGTTGGATCAGGTGTGTTTAATTAGGGTTGAATCTAAACTCTGCAGGGCTCTGGCCCTCCAGGAATTGAGTTTGACACTCCTTCTTCTAGGTGTACTGCACACACTTACCCTTGTTGCAGTTGTTCCCTCCCTCCCGTAGAGGGCTCCAGGGTGGGTCTCCCTGGCTGGCAAAGTGTCTCATGTGCAGGTAACTGATGGTGAGGCGGATGATGGAGGCCTTGTCCAGCTGGCTGGTAATTGCCCCGGGGAGCGGAAGCATCTTCGCCAGCTCGAAGAACTCAAAGTTCTCCTTACCCCGCCGAGAACGAGCTGCATTGCGCGACTTCTCCTTCCTCAAGTTCTGCAAGCTGGGAAAAAGTAAGACAGGGTAGAAAAGAAGAGCATAGAAGGAGAAAGCATGACAGTGATTAGACAATGATAATGTACAGAGTAGTCAAGGCAAGTTAGTGTTGTTCGATTATTCACTGATGTTTTATTCCGCATAACATAAAGGGTGCGATTTGGCTGCAGGCACGAGCCAGAAATGAGAAACTCCGATATATAATATTATATATTTATCATAACAATATAGAATATCTAATAATATAATATATAATAAAAAAAAAGATTTAGTATCTCCAGGCCTTTCCAACAAAATAGTTGGCAGACACAAAGTTACTCGTCGTTATGCTTTCAAATGCATAATATTGCATTACTTTTAGCAGAGTAGGAAATAATAAAGATGTTTAGTTGCTCTCTCCTTACATACTGGTCAGAAATTATTAGATTAATTGTGATCATTTTATTCTATTTTATTCTGCATTTTTGTATTATTTATTTTTGGACAAACCTTGTTTTGAATAAAAAGAAATAAGACCCAAATCTGCATATTTTTTATTTTGAAAATTGATCATCTATCATTACTCTAAAAATGCGTTTTTGGCTTTAGTGTAATAAAAAATATACAAGCCAATAATTTAAAGGGATAGTTCACCCAAAAATGAAAATTTGATGTTTATCTGCTTAGCCCCAGGGCATCCAAGATGTAGGTGACTTTGTTTCTTCAGTAGAACACAAACGAAGATTTTTAACTCAAACCGTTGCAGTCTGTCAGTCTTATAATGGAAGTGAATGTGAATCACGGCTTTGAGAGTCAAAAAAACATACACAAACAAAACCAAATGAAACC
>NW_015660490.1:684470-686682 GCF_001515625.1 Sinocyclocheilus rhinocerous | reverse complement strand
ATAATCAGAGTAATCAGAGAAAAAAATGTATATGATAAAAATTGTACATCGATAAAATTACATTACATATAAAGCCATTTAATTTTTATAGCTGTGTGTGTGTGTGTGTGTGTGTGTGTGTGTGTAAATATATATGTCCAAAATTTTGCTAATAAAAATTATTAGAAAATAAAACAGCACACATACGACTTAAATTGACCTCCTAGGTTTCTGGCCCTTCTTTGATCCCCATTTATGGATTATTATTCTGGTTATTTAGCATTTTATTCCAATTTTGTGTAAAAAAGATCTAGTTTGTCCATCCATACTACTTTCTTTTCACATAGTAGGTAAAATGCCATTCCATTCACGCCCATTCTCTAGGTCAGGGGTTCCTGGAGGGCCTGAGCCCTGCAGAGTTTTGTTCCAACCCTGCTCCGACACACTTACCATGTAGTTTTCAAATAAGCCTGAAGGACTTGATTAGTTGGATCAGGTGTGTTTAATTAGGGTTGAATCTAAACTCTGCAGGGCTCTGGCCCTCCAGGAATTGAGTTTGACACTCCTTCTTCTAGGTGTACTGCACACACTTACCCTTGTTGCAGTTGTTCCCTCCCTCCCGTAGAGGGCTCCAGGGTGGGTCTCCCTGGCTGGCAAAGTGTCTCATGTGCAGGTAACTGATGGTGAGGCGGATGATGGAGGCCTTGTCCAGCTGGCTGGTAATTGCCCCGGGGAGCGGAAGCATCTTCGCCAGCTCGAAGAACTCAAAGTTCTCCTTACCCCGCCGAGAACGAGCTGCATTGCGCGACTTCTCCTTCCTCAAGTTCTGCAAGCTGGGAAAAAGTAAGACAGGGTAGAAAAGAAGAGCATAGAAGGAGAAAGGATGACAGTGATTAGACAATGATAATGTACAGAGTAGTCAAGGCAAGTTAGTGTTGTTCGATTATTCACTGATGTTTTATTCCGCATAAAGGGTGCGATTTGGCTGCAGGCACGAGCCAGAAATGAGAAACTCCGATATATAATATTATATATTTATCATAACAATATAGAATATCTAATAATATAATATATAATAAAAAAAAAGATTTAGTATCTCCAGGCCTTTCCAACAAAATAGTTGGCAGACACAAAGTTACTCGTCGTTATGCTTTCAAATGCATAATATTGCATTACTTTTAGCAGAGTAGGAAATAATAAAGATGTTTAGTTGCTCTCTGCTTACATACTGGTCAGAAATTATTAGATTAATTGTGATAATTTTATTCTATTTTATTCTGCATTTTTTTATTATTTATTTTTGGACAAACCTTGTTTTGAATAAAAAGAAATAAGACCCAAATCTGCATATTTTTTATTTTGAAAATTGAGCATCTATCATTACTCTAAAAATGCGTTTTTGGCTTTAGTGTAATAAAAAATATACAAGCCAATAATTTAAAGGGATAGTTCACCCAAAAATGAAAATTTGATGTTTATCTGCTTAGCCCCAGGGCATCCAAGATGTAGGTGACTTTGTTTCTTCAGTAGAACACAAACGAAGATTTTTAACTCAAACCGTTGCAGTCTGTCAGTCCGAAATGTCCTGAGCGCATTCTCAACAGCCGGCGCGTGACGTGTCTTCTTCTTCTTCTTCTTGCTTTACGGCAGATCGCAGACTTATAAGTGCATTACCACCACCTATCTCTCAAATGGACCATTGACACTCCTAATTGAGATTGTAGATAGAGTGTCAAGAAGAAGAAGAAGACTCGTCACGCGCCGGCTGAAGAAGAAGACGCGAATGCGCTCAGGATGCGCTCAGGACAGTTCAGACATTGCAGTAAATCAGAGGTAAAAAACGATATAAATACTGTTCAGTTTCTTGCACGGACCGATCGTTTCGTGTCTTTACACATCAATTTATCGATAATATTGCATTACTTTTAGCAGGGAAGGAAATAATAAAGATGTTTAGTTGCTCTCTGCTTACATACTGGTCAGAAATTATTAGATTAATTGTGATAATTTTATTCTATTTTATTCTGCATTTTTTTATTATTTATTTTTGGACAAACCTTGTTTTGAATAAAAAGAAATAAGACCCAAATCTGCATATTTTTTATTTTGAAAATTGAGCATCTATCATTACTCTAAAAATGCGTTTTTGGCTTTAGTGTAATAAAAAATATACAAGCCAATAATTTAAAGGGATAGTTCACCCAAAAATGAAAATTTGATGTTTATCTGCTTA